>NC_057797.1:452798412-452802684 GCF_018294505.1 Triticum aestivum
TCTAGAGGCAGCATCGATCATCTTCAGTTAGCAGCAGTAGCGAAGGAATCGCTCGATCGGGTTCAATTTATAGCCATCGATCGGTCGCTCGGGTTCAGTAATGCGTAGCATGCTGTGCAATCGCTCGGGTTCAGTTAGAGCCCAAAGCCTCGTTCGGGTTCAATTAGAGCCAACGCCTCGCACACACGCGCGTACGTGTACGAGAGAAACGCACATCGCTCGGCCCCCGACCTCCCACCGTAACCGGGAACTCCCCGAAATTTTCCTCGCCCTCGCTTCTACCATGGTTTTTTCCGTCATGGATGGCCCAAAGAATGTCAAGCAGCTGCATCTCTGGCCCGCCCAGGACGAAAAGCCCATTTTCTGTCATGATTTTTTGTCATAGAAGTAGGAGCCCACCACATCTATGATGATACCGGGTTTTGTCACAATTATCGTCATAGAAGTGTCATATGTATGACAGAGAAAAAAATTCATTCGACCCAAAATGTCACGGATGTGTCTTTTTTTGTAGTGATAGTGGATACTAGGGATCAAACCCTAACAAAACTAACTCCATTACATGATAAATCTCATCCAACCCATCACCGTCCAGCAGGCCTACGTTGGAATTACTCACGCACGGCGGTGAGCATCATGAAATTGGTGAGGGAGGATGGTTGATGATGACGATGGTGATAGATTCCCCTCTCCGGAGCCCTGAACGGACTCCAGATCAGCCCTCCCAAGAGGTTTTAGGGCTTGGCAGCGGCTCCGTATCGTAAAACGCGATGAATCCTTCTCTTTGATTTTTTTCTCTTCGAAACCAAATATATAGTGTTGGAGTTGAGGTCGGAGGAGCTCCAGGGGGCCCAGGAGGTGGGGGGCGCGCCCCCACCCTCATGGCTAGGGTGTGGGCCCCCTGGTCTTCATCTTTTGTAAGGATTTTTTATTATTTCCAAATATACGTTCCGTGAAGTTTCAGGTCATTCCGAGAACTTTTGTTTCTGCACATAAATAACACCATGGCAATTCTGCTGAAAATAGCGTCAGTCCGGGTTAGTTCCATTCAAATCATGCAAGTTAGATTCCAAAACAAGGGCAAAAGTGTTTGGAAAACTAGATACGACGGAGACGTATCAGCACCCTTCTTTAGGTGCAGGTACGTACGTGGGTGGGTGTGAGAGAGATGGTTTGTGGGAAACAGAGGCAATGTGTCGATGATATCTCAAACAAAAACGTAACATATGCAATGTGTGTGAAACGAAGTCATGGACGTGAGATATCGATAGAATCTAAAACATGGATGAAGTGTGTGGCTGCGCGATCGATAAAGAGTGCCATCGAATTTGTGTTTGCCCATGTCAAAGATACAAGGCGGATGGCCTACTGGAATTTGAGAGGGCAGAGGTGCAGTTTTTCTCTGTGGCATGGATACCTACCTACAACGTTCGACTATCGGTGTGTGTGGGGGGGGGGGAGGGGGCAGAGAGACTGATCGACTAGTATATGTGTGGGGAAGGAGAGGGACCTAGCTATGTATTGAGGGAGACCGATCGGCATCCATGGATATGTGTAGCATAGGAATAAGGTTGGGAGAAAGACAAAGGTAGAGTGTCGGAGGGTTGGTGGTGGAGTGGCGTCTCACAAATGGTGGGAGAGGCCTTCTAGACAAATGGAGGGTACAAGTGCAATATCAATAAGAGAGGGCGGGGGATGCCTGTCTGTCTATGTACGTGCGTGTGAGAGATAGGTCGGGAGGTATGCAAGGATGATGAGGCGAGACGATATGGTTGTGGTAAGCATACGTAACTACATAGGAAGATCAATTGTCGTGTGTCCGAGAAAGGGAGAGACATAACTAGTGAGGTAAGTCTATCAGTGCGTGGGGAAAACGAATTATAGTCGACCTGGCTATATGTAGGGAGATCGGTACGTATACATGCATGCATGTGTTAGAGGCAAATAAGGTCCGGATAGACAAACAGGGGGGAGGGGTGCAGCTAGGAGGTGGTGCGAGAGGCCTACCATGTCGAGGGGGGAGGAGTGTGTGAGTATGAGATCAATGAAAAGAGGGGCGGGAGTGTGCACCTGCGTGGAACCGTATTGGACATAGGGGGCATGGACGGTGAGAAGAGAAGAGGGGAAGTATGTGTTTGTTGTAGGCACATTTGGCTAGAGAGGTATATCGACCAGTGTGTGATGGAAAGAAGGAGCCGGGGGGCCTACACACACCGCGGGTGAACGACCTAAAGAGAAATTATGAACATGCGTGATGGAGGGGATGCCGAGGGAGGGTGAGAGGGGGAGGGCATGTGCATGCATGATAGAAAGTTAGCGCTAGCTTTCTACAAAGAGAAGAGGATAGCGAAGGTGTAAAAGACGAACAAAGATCATAATTCATTATAAAGAAGTGGATACATATACTTGAAGAAGATATCATAATGTAGAACATTGATTATAATTTGGGCTAATGTGTGGCTTTTGCAGCTCAGGGCTAAATACTTGTCATAATGTAGGGGGCGGGGCACTATACTTTGTGTGACAAAGATGGTGTACGTATGGAACATGGTTTAGATTATGAATATATAGTTAGTACATCAAATGTACTATTATTTGGAATCAACATCAAGTGTATTAAAAAATTGAATTCGAGTTCATATAGTACACATAGTTCATATCTATCTCTATAGTAATCATGTGGTGTGTTGTCAAGGTAATACACGAATGATGATTGAAGTTGGCAACAATCATGATTGTAGATTCTTATTAAAATAGATAAACAAATTCGAATTTAGTTCGAATTGCAGTGGTAGTATAGACATTTGGAATGCACTAAAATGTTGGTATGAGTAGGTTACATGCATTATATAGCCAGCAAAAAAATTTAATTGGACATAACATGGATTCATACTCCCTCCTTCCATCTATATAGGGCCTAATGCGTTTTTAAGACCGCCTTTGACTATTGACAAGATTAATAGTACACGACTTGCACAATGTGGAAATTATATCATTGAAAGCTCCTTTCACACACGAATTTAACGGTGTACTTTGTGTAAGTTGCATGTCATATATTATTGCTCTAGTATTTGGTCGAAGTTAGCCTCGAAAAATGCATTAGGCCCTATATAGATGGAAGGAGGGAGTAGCTTTGAATAGCATTTGTATAGTAAAATGGGACAAGACTCTCTCTTTGTGTGGTGTGAATAGTTTTCTTTTTTCTTTTTTTCATTAAGGAAAGTGCGAATTGATTTGGTACGCACAAGTACAATATTACATGTTAGGCTTGTCCCTAAAATTCAACCCGCGCCTTGTTATATCCTGAAAATTCAGATATCGTGCTCCCAAAACTGGCGCCTTCACAACCCGTGCCTTGCTATCCCGAAATTACAACGTGTGCGAAAACTCCCTCCAGCTGCCAAATCTCGACACACAAAGTCCCCCTTCTAATCCTTAGCAGAAAGGGCCTCTAGTTCAAATCGGTGTGGGTACTTTTGTAACACATCCTACATTTTGGACAAGCGCGTCCCTAAGTCATGGTTCCCCCTCCCATCGCCTCCTTTTCCCCATTTGAAATCCCAGGCCGCCATAACCTCTCTGCTCCAGCCATGAAACCCCACCCTCCTCCGCCCGCCACCTCACCGCTGCCCAGCCAGAGCCTCTTCCCCGACGACTTCGTCCACCGCAACAGCTCGACGTCCCTCGTCCACCTCCTCGGATGAGGATCCGTCGTCCATCTCCTCGTCCCGTCAGTTCAGCTGCCCCGTTCTCCACCTCCAGGGAGCTGCTCCGACGATCGCCTTGTCTATCACGCCTGCTCCATCCTCACAACACCACCTTAACATGCTCCACCGGAACCGCAACATCCTCACCGTCTCCTCGGACGAAGCCGAGGCCTACTCGGTGCCACCAAAGAGGTTGTACATTCATCGCATCGCACCTTCTCCTTAACTCGACCTCCCGGCATGGACGGTGCTCCATCCCTCACCTCCATGGCTCGGCTACCTCGAAGCCGGTGTCGTGGGCGACATCTCCACGGCGGCTCTCCTCCAGTGCCAAGCCCCTTCGGCGGTGGCGGCCATACCAGCCGGATCTGCTGTTGCTGCTCCGCCTCTCGCTCGCTCGCTCGCGCACCTGCTGCTGCTCCAGCTCTCGCTTGCGATGCTGTTGGTGCTCTGACTCTCGCTCGCACTGCTGCTGCTGCTGCTCCGGCTCTCGCTCGCTCGCGCTATTGCTGCTGCTCTCCCCCTCGCTCATGTTGCTGTTCTGCTCCAATTTAGCTCCAATTTA
>NC_057797.1:452803109-452880216 GCF_018294505.1 Triticum aestivum
GGGGGTGAAGGAAATATGCCCTAGAGGCAATAATAAAGTTATTATTTTATTTCCTTATATCATGATAAATGTTTATTGTTCATGCTAGAATTGTATTATCTGGAAACATAATACTTGTGTGAATACATAGACAAACTAAACGTCACTAGTATGCCTCTACTTGACTAGCTCGTTAATCAAAGATGGTTATGTTTCCTAACCATAGACATGTATTGTCATTTGATTAACGGGATCACATTATTAGGAGAATGATGTGATTGACACGACCCATTCCATTAGCTTAGCACCCGATCGTTTAGTATGTTGCTATTGCTTTCTTCATGACTTATACATGTTCCTATGACTATGAGATTATGCAACTCCCGTTTGCTGGAGGAACACTTTGTGTGCTACCGAACGTCACAACGTAACTGGGTGATTATAAAGGAGCTCTATAGGTGTCTCCAAAGGTACATGTTGGGTTGGCGTATTTCGAGATTAGGATTTGTCACTCCGATTGTCGGAGAGGTATCTCTGGGCCCTCTCGGTAATGCACATCACATAAGCCTTGCAAGCATTGCAACTAATAAGTTAGTTGTGAGATGATGTATTACGAAACGAGTAAAGAGACTTGCCGGTAACAAGATTGAACTAGGTATTGAGATACCGACGATCGAATCTCGGGCAAGTAACATACCGATGACAAAGGGAACAAAGTATGTTGTTATGCGGTCTGACCGATAAAAGATCTTCGTAGAATATGTGGGAGCCAATATGAGCATCCAGGTTCTGCTATTGGTTATTGACCAGAGACATGTCTCGGTCATGTCCACATTGTTCTCGAACCCGTAGGGTCCGCACGCTTAACGTTACGATGACCGTTTCATTATGAGTTTATATATTTTGATGTACCGAAGTTAGTTCGGAGTCCCGGATATGATCACAGACATGACGAGGAGTCTCAAAATGGTCGAGACATAAAGATTGATATATTGGAAGCCTATGTTTGGACATCGGAAGTGTTCCGGGTGAAATCGGCATTTTACTGGAGTACCGGGAGGTTACTGGACCCCCCCGGTAACCTAATGGGCCTTAATGGGCCTAGTGGAGGAAGAGGAGAGGAGGCCTAGGGGCTGCCGCGCGCCCCTCCCCCCCAAAGTCCGAATTGGACAAGGAGGGGGGGCGGCGCCCCCCCTTTCCTTTCTTCCCTCTCTTCCTTCTTCCCCAAGTCCTAATCCAACTAGGGAAAGGGGGGAGTCCTACTCCCGGTAGGAGTAGGACTCCTCCTGCGCGCCTCCTCCTAGGGCCGGCCGCACCCCCCCCCCCTTGGCTCCTTTATATACGGGGGCAGGGGCACCCCTAGACACAGAAGTTGATCTCTAAGATCATTCTCTTAGCCGTGTGCGGTGCCCCCTTCCACCATAGTCCTCGATAATACTGTAGTGGTGCTTAGGCGAAGCCTTGTGACAGTAGAACATCAAGATCGTCACCACGCCATCGTGCTAATGGAACTCTTCCCCGACACTTTGCTGGATCGGAGTCCGGGGATCGTCATCGAGCTGAACATGTGCTAGAACTCGGAGGTGCCGTAGTTTCGGTGCTTGATCGGTCAGGCCGTGAAGACGTCCGACTACATCAACCGCGTTGTCATAACGCTTCCGCTGTTGGTCTACGAGGGTACGTAGATCACACTCTCCCCTCTCGTTGCTATGCATCACCATGATCTTGCGTGTGCGTAGGAATTTTTTTTGAAATTACTACGTTCCCCAACAGTGGTATCAGAGCCTAGGTTTTATGCGTTGATGTTATATGCACGAGTAGAACACAAGTGAGTTGTGGGCGATATAAGAAATACTGCTTACCAACATGTCATACTTTGGTTCGGCGGTATTGTTGGATGAAGTGGCCTGGACCGACATTACGCGTATGCTTACGCGAGACCGGTTCTCCCGACGTGCTTTGCACAAAGGTGGCTAGCGGGTGTCAGTTTCTCCAACTTTAGTTGAACCAAGTGTGGCTACGCCCGGTCCTTGCGAAGGTTAAAACAACACCAACTTGACAAACTATCGTTGTGGTTTTGATGCGTAGGTAAGAACGGTTCTTGCTAAGCCCATAGCAGCCAAGTAAAACTTGCAACAACAAAGTAGAGGACGTCTAACTTGTTTTTGCAGGGCATGTTGTGATGTGATATGGTCAAGACATGATGCTAAATTTTATTGTATGAGATTATCATGTTTTGTAACTGAGTTATCGGCAACTGGCAGGAGCCATATGGTTGTCGCTTTATTGTATGCAATGCAATTGCGCTGTAATGCTTTACTTTACCACTAAGCGGTAGTGATAGTCGTGGAAGCATAAGATTGGCAAGACGACAACGATGCTACGATGATGATCAAGGTGTCGCGCCGGTGACGATGGTGATCATGACGATGCTTCAAAGATGAAGATCACAAGCACAAGATGATGATGGCCATATCATATCACTTATATTGATTGTATGTGATGTTTATCTATTATACATCTTATCTTGCTTTGATTGACGGTAGCATTTTAAGATGATCTCTCACTAATTATCAAGAAGTGTTCTCCCTGAGTATGCACCGTTGCGAAAGTTCTTCATGCTGAGACACCACGTGATGATCGGGTGTGATAGGCTCTACGTTCAAATACAACGGGTGCAAAACAGTTGCACACGCGGAATACTCAGGTTATACTTGACGAGCGAAGCATACACAGATATGGCCTCGGAACACGGAGACCGAAAGGTCGAGCATGAATCATATAGTAGATATGATCAACATAGTGATGTTCACCAATGAAACTACTCCATCTCATGTGATGATCGGACATGGTTTAGTTGATTTGGATCACGTGATCACTTAGAGGATTAGAGGGATGTCTATCTAAGTGGGAGTTCTTTAGTAATATGATTAATTGAACGTAAATTTATCATGAACTTAGTACCTGATAGTATCTTGCTTGTTTATGTTTGTTTGTAGATAGATGGCCTTTGCTGTTGTTCCGTTGAATTTTAATGCGTTCCTTGAGAAAGCAAAGTTGAAAGATGATGGTAGCAATTACACGGATTGGGTCTGTAACTTGAGGATTATCCTAATTGCTGCACAGAAGAATTACATCCTGGAAGAACCGCTGGGTGCCAGGCCTGCTGCTGGAGCAACACCAAATGTTATGAATGTCTGGCAGAGCAAAGCTGATGACTACTCGATAGTTCAGTGTGCCATGCTTTACGGCTTAGAATCGGGACTTCAACGATGTTTTGAACGTCATGGAGCATATGAGATGTTCCAGGAGTTGAAGTTAATATTTCAAGCAAATGCCTGGATTGAGAGATATGAAGTCTCCAATAAGTTCTGTCAGTGAGCATATACTCAAAATGTCTGGGTATAATAATCACTTGATTCAATTGGGAGTTAATCTTCCATATGATTGCGTCATTGACAGAATTCTCCAATCACTGCCACCTAGCTACAAGAGCTTCGTGATGAACTATAATATGCAAGGGATGAATAAGACTATTCCCGAGCTCTTCGCAATGCTGAAAGCTGTGGAGGTAGAAATCAAGAAGGAGCATCAAGTGTTGATGGTCAACAAGACCACTAGTTTCAAGAAAAAGGGCAAAGGGAAGAAGAAGGGGAACTTCAAAAAGAACAGCAAGCAAGTTGCTGCTCAAGAGAAGAAGCCCAAATCTGGACCTAAGCCTGAAACTGAGTGCTTCTACTGCAAGCAAACTGGTCACTGGAAGCGGAACTGCCCAAAGTATTTGGCAGATAAGAAGGATGGCAAGGTGAACAAAGGTATATGCGATATACATGTTATTGATGTGTACCTTACTAATGCTCGCAGTAGCACCTGGGTATTTGATACTGGTTTTGTTGCTAACATTTGCAACTCGAAACAGGGACTACGGATTAAGCGAAGATTGGCTAAGGACGAGGTGACGATGCGCGTGGGAAATGGTTCCAAAGTCGATGTTATCGCGGTCGGCGCGCTACCTCTACATCTACCTTCGGGATTAGTATTAGACCTAAATAATTGTTATTTGGTGCCAGCGTTGAGCATGAACATTATATCTAGATCTTGTTTGATGCGAGATGGTTATTCATTTAAATTAGAGAATAATGGTTGTTCTATTTATATGAGTAAAATCTTTTATGGTCATGCGCCCATGAAGAATGGTCTATTCTTATTAAATCTCGATAGTAGTGACACACACATTCATAATATTGAAGCCAAAAGATGCAGAGTTGATAATGATAGTGCAACTTATTTGTGGCACTGCCGTTTAGGTCATATCGGTGTAAAGTGCATGAAGAAACTCCATACCGATGGACTTTTGGAACCACTTGATTATGAATCGCTTGGTACTTGCGAACCGTGCCTTATGGGTAAGATGACAAAAACATCGTTCTCTGGTACTATGGAGAGAGGAACAGATTTGTTGGAAATCATACATACAGATGTATGTGGTCTGACGAATGTTGAGGCTCGTGGCGGATATCGTTATTTTCTCACCTTCACAGATGACTTAAGCAGATATGGGTATATCTACTTAATGAAACATAAGTCTGAAACATTTGAAAAGTTCAAAGAATTTCAGAGTGAAGTTGAAAATCATCGTAACAAGAAAATAAAATTCCTACGATCTGATCGTGGAGGAGAATATTTGAGTTACGAGTTTGGTGTACATTTGAAACAATGCGGAATAGTTTCGCAACTCACGCCACCCGGAACACTACAGCATAATGGTGTGTCCGAACGTCGTAATCGTACTTTACTTGATATGGTGCGATCTATGATGTCTCTTACTGATTTACCGCTATCGTTTTGGGGTTATGCTTTAGAGACGGCTGCATTCACGTTAAATAGGGCACCATCAAAATCCGTTGAGACGACGCCTTATGAACTGTGGTTTGGCAAGAACCCAAAGTTGTCGTTTCTGAAAGTTTGGGGCTGCGATGCTTATGTGAAAAAGCTTCAACTGATAAGCTCGAACCCAAATCAGAGAAATGTGTCTTCATAGGATATCCAAAGGAAACTATTGGATACATCTTCTATCACAGATCCGAAGGCAAGACTTTTGTTGCTAAATTCGGAAACTTTCTAGAGAAGGAGTTTCTCTCGAAAGAAGTGAGTGGGAGGAAAGTAGAACTTGATGAGGTAACTGTACCTGCTCCCTTATTGGAAAGTAGTACATTACAGAAACCGGTTTCTGTGACACCTACACCAATTAGTGAGGAAGCTAATGATGATGATCATGAAACTTCAGAACAAGATACTACTGAACCTCGTAGATCAACCAGAGTAAGATCCGCACCAAAGTGGTACGGTAATCCTGTTCTGGAAGTCATGCTACTAGATCATGATGAACCTACGAACTATGGAGAAGCGATGGTGAGCCCAGATTCCGCAAAATGGCTTGAAGCCATGAAACTGAGATGGGATCCATGTATGAAAACAAAGTGTGGACTTTGGTTGACTTGCCAAAAGATCGGCAAGCAATTGAGAATAAATGGATCTTCAAGAAGAAGACTAACACTAACGGTAATGTTTCTGTCTACAAAGCTCGACTTGTCGCAAAAGGTTTTTGACAAGTTCAAGGGATTGACTACGATGAGACATTCTCACCCGTAGCGATGCTTAAGTCTGTCCGAATCATATTAGCAATTGCCGCATTTTATGATTATGAAATTTGGTAGATGGATGTCAAAACTGCATTCCTGAATGGATTTCTGGAAGAAGAGTTGTATATGATGCAGCCTGAAGGTTTTGTCGATCCAAAGGGAGCTAACAAAGTGTGCAAGCTCCAGCGATCCATTTATGGACTGGTGCAAGCCTCTCAGAGTTGGAATAAACGCTTTGATAGTGTGATCAAAGCATTTGGTTTTCTACAGACTTTTGGAGAAGCCTGTATTTACAAGAAAGTGAGTGGGAGCTCTGTAGCGTTTCTGATATTATATGTAGATGACATATTACTAATCGGAAATGATATAGAATTTCTGGATAGCATAAAGGGATACTTGAAAAAGAGTTTTTCAATGAAAGACCTCGGTGAAGCTGCTTACATATTGGGCATTAAGAACTATAGAGATAGATCAAGACGCTTAATTGGACTTTCACAAAGCACATACCTTGACAAAGTTTTGAAGAAGTTCAAAATGGATCAAGCAAAGAAAGGATTCTTGCCTGTGTTACAAGGTGTGAAATTGAGTAAGACTCAATGCCCGACCAATGCAGAAGATAGAGAGAAAATGAAAGATGTTCCCTATGCTTCAGCCATAGGCTCTATCATGTATGGAATGCTATGTACCAGACCTGATGTGTGTCTTGCTATAAGTCTAGCAGGGAGGTACCAAAGTAATCTAGGAGTGGATCACTGGACAGCGGTAAAGAACATCCTGAAATACCTGAAAAGGACTAAGGATATGTTTCTCATATATGGAGGTGACAAAGAGCTCATCGTAAATGGTTACGTTGATCCAAGCTTTGACATTGATCCGGACGATTCTAAATCGCAAACCGGATACGTGTTTACATTAAACGGTGGAGCTGTCAGTTGGTGTAGTTCTAAACAAAGCGTTGTGGCGGGATCTACATGTGAAGCGGAGTACATAGCTGCTTCGGAAGCAGCAAATGAAGGAGTCTGGATGAAGGAGTTCATATCTGATCTATGTGTCATACCTAGTGCATCGAGTCCAATGAAAATCTTTTGTGACAATACTGGTGCAATTGCCTTGGCAAAGGAATCCAGATTTCACAAGAGAACCAAGCACATCAAGAGACGCTTCAATTCCATCCGGGATCTAGTCCAGGTGGGAGACATAGAGATTTGCAAGATACATACGGATCTGAATGTAGCAGACCCATTGACTAAGCCTCTTCCACGAGCAAAACATGATCAGCACCAATGCTCCATAGGTGTTAGAATCATTACTGTGTAATCTAGATTATTAACTCTAGTGCAAGTGGGAGACTGAAGGAAATATGCCCTAGAGGCAATAATAAAGTTATTATTTTATTTCCTTATATCATGATAAATGTTTATTGTTCATGCTAGAATTGTATTATCCGGAAACATAATACTTGTGAATACGTAGACAAACTAAACGTCACTAGTATGCCTCTACATGACTAGCTCGTTAATCAAAGATGGTTATGTTTCCTAACCATAGACATGTGTTGTCATTTGATTAACGGGATCACATTATTAGGAGAATGATGTGATTGACATGACCCATTCCATTAGCTTAGCACCCGATCGTTTAGTATGTTGCTATTGCTTTCTTCATGACTTATACATGTTCCTATGACTATGAGATTATGCAACTCCCGTTTGCTGGAGGAACACTTTGTGTGCTACCAAACGTCACAACATAACTGGGTGATTATAAAGGAGCTCTATAGGTGTCTCCAAAGGTACATGTTGGGTTGGCGTATTTCGAGATTAGGATTTGTCACTCCGATTGTCGGAAAGGTATCTCTGGGCCCTCTCGGTAATGCACATCACATAAGCCTTGCAAGCATTGCAACTAATAAGTTAGTTGTGAGATGATGTATTACGAAACGAGTAAAGAGACTTGCCGGTAACAAGATTGAACTAGGTATTGAGATACCGACGATCGAATCTCGGGCAAGTAACATACCGATGACAAAGGGAACAAAGTATGTTGTTATGCGGTCTGACCGATAAAAGATCTTCGTAGAATATGTGGGAGCCAATATGAGCATCCAGGTTCTGCTATTGGTTATTGACCAGAGACATGTCTCGGTCATGTCTACATTTTTCTCGAACCCGTAGGGTCCGCACGCTTAACGTTACGATGACCGTTTCATTATGAGTTTATATATTTTGATGTACCGAAGTTAGTTCGGAGTCCCGGATATGATCACGGACATGAAGAGGAGTCTCGAAATGGTCAAGACATAAAGATTGATATATTGGAAGCCTGTGTTTGGACATGGGAAGTGTTTCGGGTGAAATCGGCATTTTACTGGAGTACCGGGAGGTTACCGGAACCCCCCGGTAACCTAATGGGCCTTAATGGGCCTAGTGGAGGAAGAGGAGAGGAGGCCTAGGGGCTGCCGCGCGCCCCTCCCCCCCAAAGTCCGAATTGGACAAGGAGGGGGGGCGGCGCCCCCCCCCCCCTTTCCTTTCTTCCCTCTCTTCCTTCTTCCCCAAGTCCTAATCCAACTAGGGAAAGGGGGGAGTCCTACTCTCGGTAGGAGTAGGACTCCTCCTGCGCGCCTCCTCCTAGGGCCGGCCGCACCCCCCCTTGGCTCCTTTATATACGGGGGCAGGGGCACCCCTAGACACAGAAGTTGATCTCTAAGATCATTCTCTTAGCCGTGTGCGGTGCCCCCTTCCACCATAGTCCTCGATAATACTGTAGTGGTGCTTAGGCGAAGCCCTGCGACAGTAGAACATCAAGATCATCACCACGCCATCGTGCTAACGGAACTCTTCCCCGACACTTTGCTGGATCGGAGTCCGGGGATCGTCATCGAGCTGAACGTGTGCTAGAACTCGAAGGTGTCGTAGTTTCGGTGCTTGATCGGTCAGGCCGTGAAGACGTCCGACTACATCAACCGCGTTGTCATAACGCTTCCGCTGTCGGTCTACGAGGGTACGTAGATCACACTCTCCCCTCTCGTTGCTATGCATCATCATGATCTTGCATGTGCGTAGGAATTTTTTTGAAATTACTACGTTCCCCAACAGGGGGGGCTAGAGGGCTGGCCGTGGCGACGGCGGACCGGCGGTGGGTAGTTGTTTCGGGGCGGCGGTAGACCGACAGTGGGGAGTTGTTTCGGGGCGGCGAGGCAGGGCAGGGGCCGGCGGTGAGGCCGGTGGTGGCTGGCGGCTCAGGGGGGTGTAGGTTGAAGATAAACTGCAGGCCCTCCCTAAACTACATGTCAGGTGCCTCTCTACTACCATTGCATTTAGTTTCGATAGTAACATTCAGATTCTACAGTAAATTTCAGTTTCGACAGTTAAGTTCAGAGTCAACAGTTTTTACCTCATATGTTGTAGTCAGGTGGTTTTTGGTGATGTAAATTTTACATCTATTTTACATCATCTATTGGAGATGCTATTAGAATCCCATGTGAGATTAACGATGGCTGTCTTGTGGTGCTCCAGCCTTGACGTCTTACGGCTCATCGGAGCTGCTCCAATGACAGAACGATCCATCACAATAGACCAGTACCCTGGACGCCGTCTACAGATTCCTTAGATCTTCCTCCACACCTCCGACAGCCACCTCTGCCTCAACTTCTTCAGCGACCAACCCAATGATGCTGAGGTCGACACGGCTACGACAAAGAGGTTTTACACTTGTTGTATCACTTATTACTCTACATTCATGTAGATCCATTAGGGCTATTTTGGTTCAACGGAAAAACATAGCAACAGGAAATTTTCCTATGGCACTCTACTATTCAATTATTCATGCATTTTGTTGAAAGGAATGGAGCAAAACATCCATCTGGACCTACTTTTCAAAATCCTATGCATGAAAACAAGACCAAGTGCATTAGTGGCAGAATAACATTCTAACTGTACACACTTTCATATGGTTTCACTTTATTTTGTCCATGTTTCTTTGCATTCCTCTACTCTTCCAATTCTTGTGAACCAAACACCCAAGTTGACAGAAATCCCATGTTTACAAATGCTCTGTTTACCATGTGCATTCCTATCCTATTCCGGTGTTTTACCTATCCTTGTATTTTTAGAACCATGCAAGCCAAATGAGCCCTTACAGAATTACTTCACTTACAGGTAGGTGTCGAAGGAAACTTTGTGTGGTTTGTGTTGCTCCTGCCGCGACATCGTCCACCTCACCCGAGTTGCTCCATCGACAGAAGCATCCACCAAACCAGACATCATGACTCCTGACCGTCTTTCGCCGCCTCAGATCTCCTTCCCTGCCGCCAGCACCCACCACAATGGCATCACCATCATCGACTCAGTAGATGAACCTGAGGAGTACACGGGTCAACAAGAGAGGTCGCACTCTTTTGTTTCTACTTATGTTATGCATTGCTTAAAATTACCTGCTACTTTATCGTCTTGTTCACCTCTTAGACTCCAAGTTAGGTCCAAATTAATGTTCAAACTTGAGTTCTAAATTAGTTATGGGGCACATATCGAGGTAGCAATGAATAGTATCTCTGTCTAATATCTGGTTCACCTAGGGTATGCCTATGTTGTTCATCTTGGGTGGGAAACAAATAGTAAAGCAATCATCATTTGTCTTTTTATTAAATTAAAGCAATCGTTAGCCTGCTATCATTACTTTTGGATCCATCCACTAGTTGTTACCATCACTCTAGATTTCTGCATGCTCTCCTTACATAATCTCACCATATTTTTTTTCGTATGCATGTCAGATATTGTACACAGTCATGCTGAACATGTAGAGAAAAAGAGAAGAGTTTCGCGCGGCAATACAATGTCATGCAGACATCGCTCCATGGTGGGTTCAATGGCAAACCCTCCCCCCTCTCCAGATTTTAATCTAGAGGAAGATATCTGTTCTCAGGCGGATTTAGACGCAGCTGACCACTCCTATTTACCCCCCAAGGTGTTTGCTCTACCTTGGCATGATGATGTTAGTCATATCATGCATATGTTGCCTTGCAGTGCCTACTTTTGACATCATCTATGTCATCCGCTTAGTTTAGACATGTTTTTTAATGCCACCTGTTTAGTTTCTATATCATATATGGGAATTATGTAGTCTCATGTCTTTTAGCCAGCCATAATATATGTGAAATGTGCAATGCTATCCTGTTTAACTAGGCATCATATATTTTCATGATATCTTACCCATCCTTTTCTTCATTACATTTCCATTTGTCGACAATGTTTGTACATTAAACTACTCTTCCCGTGAATCAGCCATTTGGGTGGGAGATGGAAAAATATGGAGTAAAAACAAGGCCTTCAGAGCAGACAGTGCTACCTGTCAAAGAAGATCTCTTATTGGGTCCCGGTAGCTCCCCAGAGATGGATTTAGAGACAGATTACCAGTCCTATTCCCCCACCGAGGTGTATGCTCAAACTTGGCACGGTTATACTGCTCATATCATGCATATGGTGTCTTGCATTGCATAGTTTAGGCATCATATACACAATATTCAACACCATGTTCTTAGTTCAGACATCATATCGAATGCCCTCTATTTAGCATATAAATCACATATGTGAATTAAATCATGCAATCCTGATTACTTAGATAACATGTATGTGAATTATGTCATGCGATCCTGTTTTGTTATTCATCATATCTTTGAATTATGTTATGCTATGTTATCCTGTTCAGATAGACATCATATATGTGAAATTATGCCATGCTATCTGTTTTAGTTAAACAATATACATGTCAACTATTTTATGCCCTCTTTTTTCCACACTATCTATTGCATCTATCTCTCGTACAATGTCTGTACATTCAACTATGTTTCCTATTTATCAGCCATTTGATTTGGAGCGGTTGATGCCAGTATCTAGCGGAGTAAAAACACAGTCTTCAAATAAAACAGTGCTACCTCTTGGTGGAGATAGCACCCCGGTTGTACATGCACGAGAACCATCCCTACCACATATAACCCAGACCCTCGCAGATTGTACCCCTACCGCGATGGACAGAGAACCAGCTTCACCCAATCTAACCCCAACCCCAACAAATAGTAACCTAGTTCCTGTTGACACAACATCATCTCCACCATAGAGCTCCCAAACAAGAGTAGTTAGTAAGGCAGCTCCAGTTCCCAAAGGGCCAGTGCTACCACGGCGAACCCCAACTCCACCAGTTAGTATGCCTATTCCTGTGGGGGAAGCACAACCAGCCAGTCGTAGTTTACAATCTATCGCATTTGATGTTGTTAAATCCTATGTGCGTATCTTCCCATCTTGGAAATATTATACTGAAGATGAAGGAAAATGCCACTTGCAGGTGTTTGTCCAGGAGTTATGTGTAAGTAATGTTATTCATGGCAATTACTTTGCTTTGTCCCATACATTCTACCTCCCTGATGGTTATAATACAACAATTTTTCCCATTTTTCTCTATAGAGAAGGTCCGATTTGGAAACTCGGGATGAGGTAACTTGTGCTAATACCTCTGCTATCTTCAAGAATGCTTGGTGGCAGTATCAGAATTACCTGAAGAAAACGTACTTCACTGGCAAAGAAACTCATCAAATTCCCTTACGTTCTCCTGAGACACATTTACTGGACGATGACTGGGAACGCCTTGTTCTGTACTGGTCCCAAACCAAGAATGTGGTAAGGTCTATGAGCTCATTCCATTTTTAAGTACTATATTCTTGCGTCTTACTGTACTCTATTCATGTAGAACAAGTGCTTAAACCTGAAGAACAACTGTTCTAATTTAAGATTCCATTGCTATCGTGCATACTACTTTTCTCTTGTATCACTATATTTACTCATACAATCTTATTTTTAAATTGAAGGATCCAATTGAAACTCCAATGGCACAACATGTATGTTCACACATGTTTCTTTAACAGGTTTGCTCTTATCAATATCTCTATTGATTTCAATTTCAATTGTCTATACAGTTGACTTCTCATATCATGCACATTACTAGCATCACAACAGAGCCAATAGTGTTGTTGTACATGTAGACCCGTGGTACCCATCTGAAATCTTGTTGTGTCGTGTAGTTTCCCACACTTTGTATTCTTTCACTGCTGCTTTATCTTGAACTGATATGATTTGAACCGTGTCTCTATTTTGATTTGGCAAGACAATGCAGTGACCATAGGACATTGATATATGTTTGTTTGATGCTTTTATTATGTACTAGTACTTGGCAATAGAAGACTTGGTAGTTTAATACTGTCCACCTTACTAATGAACTGGTTCACCGAAATGAGTTTCATATACTAGTACATGCTAAACCTGTTATGTGTCTACTTGTTTCTTCTTTTAGAATGCCGGTAGAATATTGGGGAAGAGTGCCTTATTAAGCAATGGTAAAGGAAGTAATGCAGATAAGGTTCAGGATAGTGAGACATCCTTGTTAGTCTCCAACAAAGCTGATAAAACAGATGATGAAGACTATCTTGAAGACAGTGAGACAACCCCAAAGTCCTGTCTTAGTTTAGTGTTCGAGTTACTTGCCACTACCGCTTCCACAAGCTATTCAAACTCACAGTGTGAATCAATTCAGTTTCTTGAGTCTCAACTACAAGCTGAAAGATATAAATCAGTTGTGCTGCTACAAGAAGCGGAAGGACTACGGAAGTCCCTGGAGCATTCAGATGCATACTTTCTGGTGCAACAGCAAGCGTTGGAGGATTTTACGGCCAAATGGGACAAAGCTAATAAGCTTCCTAAGCTTAGTGTGAGCATGGTGGATACTCAGGATAACGTTTCTTGAGCTCTTCTGAAGTTGTTTCAGTTATGCTCTTGTTTTGTGTCGCGTTTATTTGCACTAGTGGCCAATTTTGATGGCCAATGTATGTAATATGCTGCTTTGTTCCCTATATTTGCACTGGTGGTGAACTTTGATGCCCAGTGGATGTAATATGTGTAATACCTCTAATAGGCTAGCGTTAGTTGCTTGCTTATTTATTTCCTTATTGTCTTGTTTAGTTGTTTGCTTGTAGTCACTGCAGTTCTTTTTCCGTGTTTTTCTAGTGGCCACAATAACCTATTTTTGGTAACTAGGCCACAATAATCATGGCAACACACGGAGTGTTGTAACCATGGGCCTCCTACGGGCCATAGGATCCATGGGCCTTCTATGGGCTGTAGGATCCATGGGACTTCTATGGGCCGTAGGATCCATGGGCCTTCTACGGGCCGTAGGATTCATGCACTTTCTACGGGCCGTACGATCCATGGGCCTTCTACGAGCCATAGGATCCATTGGTCTTCCATGGGCCTTCTACGAGGTGTATAATCATTTCGCCAAGCATGGGCCGTACTATTCATGGACCATAGCGGGCCGTTAATAGGTCGTATTTGATAATGCAATGAAAATAGCCCAATGGGTTAACGAGCCACAAACAGGCCAAATGTAACCATGGGCTGAATTTGGCCCACAAACCGAATAGGCCAGTAATGGACTGTAACTAAACGAATTCAAATGAGCCCAAGAATAAATGGACCCTTAGAAGGCCGAAAGTTAACACGGGATGGAAACGGCCGACGAAATAATGGGACGTTAATGGGTATAAAGCGATACACTGTTCATTATGGGCAAGTTTCATCTCGGGCCTTTATTGGGCCCAGAGTTACGAAGGGCCCCATATGGGATGAAAGACATCATGGGCCATACATGGGCCAGAAGTTACAACGGGCTGGAATCATATTGGATGGCCCAGATGAAGCTATTGGGCTTAATTCCGATAGGCCATAACGGGTAGGGAGTTAGTTGGCCGTAAATGGGCGATATATGAACATACCGTTAACAGGCTTTTCGTGGGCTAGCCCGTTACCTTTTGACCATGTTAAACGGGCCGGCCTTTTCACCAAAATGGGCCTTTGTTGGGCTGTGCCACATGTTGACGTATCATAGGCGCCTCCTATCCAATGAGTGGATGACATCTGTCCCAAAGGTGAGCCAACACGTGTTTCCTCTGGCCAATGAGAATTTTACATGTGGAAAATCCCCATTGGTCCGGGCTGTTAATGGGTTATCGGATCCAAAACCGGACCCGATAGCTTAACGACGACCTGTTATGGTGGATGCCACGTGTCGGTCACCCTTGACAAAAACACTTCTATGACGCGTGATTTATCGTCATGGAAGTGGACACTTCCATGATGATAATTTTGGTAATGTCATGAACACTTCTACGACAGCACAGGTATGACTATCTTGATTTTGTCATAAAATCATCATGGATGTACATGCATGACAGTAAACCTGACCTACTGTGACAAACATGTATCATCATGGAAGTGTATTTTTTGTAGTGAGGATTTGACGCGGTGCTAGAGCTTGGTCATCATCGGCCGGAGATCCTCCATGGTGAGCCAAGAGTCACTAATGGGAACCCCGGATAAGATGTCGGGAAGGATCCCTGTTGGCAATTGAGGCAGTCAGCAATGTTGTGGTGCTCAGTAGGCGAGTAACCCATCACCATCACTTCGCTCTTGTTGAAGTTAATCGTGAGGCCTGACATCTGTTGGAAATAGAGGAGGAGGAATTTCAGGTTTGTGATGGCCGCCTTAGAGCCCATATAATTGTGTCATCGGCATACTACAGGAAGGAAACCCCTCCTCCTCCCACCAGATGGGGAAACACACCGCGAATATGGCCCGCAGCCATTGCCTTTTCAAGGATGGTGGCAAGAGCATCAATGACCATATTGAGCAGGAAAGGGGAGAAAGGGTCACCTTGTCTTACCCCACAAAGGGTGGGGAAGAAGGGGCCTATCTCCCCGTTAATGTTCACATCAGTGGGTCCACGGGAGACCATCTGCAGAATGCGAGTGACCATCATCAAAACCCTTACATAGAAGAACTTCCTGAAGGAAGGTCCAGTGGGCAGTATCATAGGCCATATGGAAGTCAATCTTTAGGAAGACCTCCTGTAGATGTTTGGCATGAACCTCATGAAGGACTTCATGGAACACCAGCTCCCCATCAAGAATGTACCTGCCTTGGATGAAGGCCAATTGATTCGAATGGGTGATGTGGTCCGCTGCTACTTGTGAGCTACGTTGGGATTTCCCCGAAGAGGAGGGGATGATGTAGTATAGATAAGTATTTCCCTCAGTTATGAAACCAAGGTTATCAATCCAGTAGGAGAACCAAGCAACACAGAAAGTGCAACTATCCCTAGGTCGTTTTGGTAATTCCTAACAACATATAGCTCATTGAACTATACTCTTTCAAGATGATCGTTTCAGAAAGTTCAATGATTGGCATGGCATGGACTAGGAATGTGGACCCGTCAAAATGCTAAGGACACATATTGGCTCTAAACTCAAGACTCTTCTTTTTCATTTTAGTGATCCAAGATCACATTGAGTCCATAGGAAAGCCAATACTATTAAATGTTGGTGTCAGATTTCGGGTTCCGGCAGACCCTTGACGTTCGAACACTGGGGTGCGCACGGAGATTTCGCCTCCTACCTACCTGCACCCCTCTGCCTCGCTAAGATCTAAGCTATGGAAGGAACAACACGAGAGACACAGGGTTTATACTGGTTCGGGCCACCGTTGTGGTGTAATACCCTACTCCAGTGTGTGGCGTGGTGGATTGCCTCTTGGGCTGATGATGATGAACAATACAAGGAAGAACAGCCTCGCGAGGGTCTGCTCTTGGCTGGGGCGATGAACTGCTGGGAGGAGTTCAGTCACCCTTCTCTCTCTCTCTCTCTCTCTCTGATTGTTGATTCTCTCATTCTCTGATCCCTCCATCCCGTGGGGGGCTGGTCCTATTTATAGAGGCCCTGCTCCTCTTCCCAAATATCGAGCGGGAAGGAAGCCAACAATGGCGGGCTAATTTGAAGGGGGACAGCTAGTACCAGCTATCCTGACAAAAGTAGTCTTCGCCTACACAAAGCTCTGGTGGTGACGCCGTCTTGGGCTCCACGATGACCTCCGTCTTGCAGTCCTCTTGGTACTGGTCTTGTTGCACCGAAATGGCAACCTTTGCCTGATGCCTCGGTACTCCGTGGCTGCGCTTTCCCCCTTTGCACCAAAGAGGAAAGGAGGACACTGCGCGGGCTGGCACCCGCCTGGCGCCCTTGGTCGTCATGGCTTGCGTCACGGGCACCTCGTGAGGTACCCCGCCTTGACCTCTCCGCCTCCTCGCGAGCCAGCCTAATGAGGCCGTGCCTGAGGAAGTTGCGCGTCATTCGCCCTGCGAGGCTTGGCCCCTCGCAAGGGTCTTGGGTCTGTGTTGATGAAGATGGGCCGTGCTGGGGCCCCCTTTGAGCCACGACGCAGGCCGCAGGCAGGCAAGTCTGGGGACCCCCATTTCCAGAACGCCGACAGTAGCCCCCAGGCCCAAGGCGCGCCCGGACTTGGCCGTGCAGGGAGGCGGAAGGGCAAGAGCGAAGCGCCGTGGGCCCTAACAGCCTGTGGCCTTGGGCGCCGCGTGGCGGTTGATTGGACGTGGGCGTCTCCACTTCCCCATGGCGCCTCGGCAACTGCATGGATTGGACAAGTCCCTGCATGCAAAGCAAGTCATGATTACCTGCGATCGTGGAGGTCGGCGGTTGGCCTTCGCTGGCTATAAGTACGGAACGGTGCACGCCCTTCCAGTTCATCCCCCCTTGCTTCTCCTTCTTCTTCATGGCCCCGTCGAGGAGGTTCTCGGCCGCAGAGAAGGGGAAGGCTCGCCAGGTTGAGCCTGCCTCTCTCCCGCCCAAGTGCGGCCGAGGGCGCCCTCGCAAACATCCTGTGGCCACCATGGCAGCTCCCCGCAACCGTGGAGGCGATTTTCAGCACGGCGACGGGCGGATTGCTGCGGCCGGGGGGCGCGCTCCGGTCGCGCGTCCCCCTAGGCCGCGCTTCTGCGCTGCAGAGGTGCTGCCGGAGTTCGTCGTGTGGTCGGGGAGCCGACTAGCACCCGGCTTCCGCTTCCTCGCTTCCTCCTCGGTGAGCTCCCGGCCGGCGCCCCGGGCGGCCTCTGGCTTCAGGCCGACGGCTGCTACAGCCGGGCCTCATGGGCTTCACTGGAGGTCTCCGCAGCCGGGAGCCTGGCCTTGGCCCGCGGTTGGCAGACGTTTGCCCGCACCCATGGCCTGAGCTGTCGTTGCACCCTGCACTTCAAGTTTGACGGCGATGCCACCCTCTACATGAGGGTGTTTGGGGAAGATGGTCGCCACACAGGGTGCTGCCCCGAGGACGACGACCGCGGCCGGGAACCCAGCTCCGGCGATGATGGAGAACACAGCGCTCGCGTGACTGGCGGCGCTCGGGGTTCCCCAAGCTTCTCCGGTTCTGCTTCAGGCGGCGACTCTTCCAGCGGTGGCCGCGGTCAGCCTCCACGCCGTCGCATCTGCTTGGGAGGTGGTAGCGTGTCCGCCCGCCGTCGCGCCCCGGTGAAGCGCGAGAGGGAGTCTGCCTGAGCCCCGGAGGCAGCACGGGTCTTCCCTGCAGGCCGGTGTGAGGCGAGCTGCGCCTGATCTATTCTTTCTTTTCCTTTTTCCTGCGTAAAAAAGACAGTAGTGTGGAGCCCCGCGGGGGCGTGTTTGGGTTATTGCCGTTAATCATCGTTTTGCTTCCGTTATCATGCCTTCCGGCTACATGCCCGCGTGTGCATAGTACCCGGCCCCAGCCGTGGGGGGCGACCGACCCCGGCCCTATGTTCGTGTCGCGATGCCCGTGGGGCACGGACTGGAGGGGTGCTCCTGTAATGGACCCAGGTCGCGAACCCTTTGAACGACTAGGACAGGAACACTCGCGAGGGCGCTCGGCTGTCCCCCCCCCCTCGCGAGGCCTTGCATAAGAGAAATCGAGGCAGGAGAGTGAAAAGTCGAAGAACCACAAGCCAAATACGGCAACAACTTCAATAAAACTTCGAATGAGAAGGAACAAGCCAACTGCAGAAAACAAATGAAAAGCCGCGTCCGGCACCTAATCTAGTCTTCGGCGTCTTCTCACCAGCACGGAGCTAAGTGCTGCCACTGGGCATGGGAGGGAGCCCCAGGGCCTGAGGCCGACGCTCCTGAGACTCCGGGGCGTATACAGACCCAACTCATTTTTACGTGAGAGTGTCACGGGCGGCGAGCTTCACAGGCGTTGGCCTTCTTCGCAGGCTCCGGGCCTTTTCCAAAACGCGACAGCTTCACAGGCATTCGCCTTCTTCACAGGCTCCGGGCCTTTTCCAAAACGCGACAGCTTCATAGGCATTCGCCTTCTTCATAGGCTCTGGGCCTTTTCCAAAACATGACAGCTTCACAGACATTCGCCTTCTTCAGAGGCTCTGGGCCTTTTCCAAGACGCAACAGTTTCACAGGCATTCTCCTTCTTCACAGGCTCTGGGCCTTTTCCAAAATACGACAGCTTCATAGACATTCACCTTCTTCACAGGCTCTGGGCCTTTTCCAAGACGCAACAGCTTCACAGGCATTCACCTTCTTCACAGGCTCTGGGCCTTTTTAGGGGTAGAACCTCCGAAGGTGCTGGATGTTCCATGCGTTCTAGACCGGCACCCCCTCCTGAGTCTCCAAGCACGCGGAGCCGGGCCTGGAAACATGAAAAACTTTGAACGGGCCCTCCCACATGGGAGAGAGCTTGTGCAGCCCCTCCCTGGAGAGAACCCGCCTGAGAACGAGGTCTCCTACCTCAAGAGTTCTGGGGCGGATGTTGCGGCAGTGATATCACCGCTGTGCTTGTTGGTACCTCGCCGCTCGCAGCGCGGCTTCTCGGCGACGTTCCTCCCCCAGCACGAGGTCCATCCCCCGCATGGCGTCCTGCTGCGCCTCGTTCAACACCAGGACCCGCGCGGAGTGACGTCTGACCTCGTGAGGGAGGACCGCTTCGGCTCCGTAGACCAGGAAGAACGGGGTCTCTCCAGTCGGCTTGGTCACGGTTGTGCGGATGGACCACAACACGGACTGAAGCTCGTCGTACCAACCTCTGCCGCAGGCCTCCAGCTTCTTCTTGAACGTCCTGGTCTTGAGGCCCCTCAGGACCTCTGCGTTGGCTCGCTCGGCCTGGCTGTTGCTTCGGGGGTGCGCCACCGAAGCGTAGCATATCCGCGTTCCAAGGTTAGCATAGTATGTTTTGAAGAGGTTACTGGTGAACTGCGAACCGTTGTCCGTGATGATGCGGCTCGGCACCCCGAACCGGCTCACGATGCCCTTGATGAACTTGACCGCGGAACCCGCGGGAATGGTGCGGATAGCCTCTACTTCAGCCCACTTGGTGAACTTGTCCATGGCGACGTAGAGGTAGCGGTAGCCCCCTAGCGCCCGAGGAAACGGGCCCAAGATGTCTAGCCCCCAGACTGCGAATGGACATGAAGGGGGTATAGTCTGCAGGCCTCCTGCTGGCTGATGGATCTGCTTGGCATGGAACTGGCAGGCCTCACAAGCTTTCACTAGTTCGACGGCGTCATTGAGCGCGGTGGGCCAATAAAACCCACTGCGGAACGCCTTGCCAACGAGGGTCCGTGATGATGAATGATGTCCATAGTCTCCGCCGTGTATATCTTCCAGCAGTTCCTTCCCTTGGTCCCTGGGGATGCAGCGCAGGGATACATCATTTGGTCGCTTCCGGTAGAGCTCTCCATCCTTGATGCAGTATGCCATGGCCTAGCGTGCCACTCGCTCCGCTTCCTCCTCCTTCTCTGATAGGGTCCCTTGTGTTAAGTAACTCCAGAGCTCCGTGATCCAGCATCCCTCCTGAGGTTCCATCGTCAGGAGCAGGCGTGCTCCTGAGGCCGGGCCACAGGCCGGAGCTCCTGAGGCAGGTGGCCGGGGGAGCTTCTCCCGAGGCTGAGCCGTGTTTGACAATGACGGTAGGGCTGAGGGCTTGAAGAGCCGCTCCTCAAAAACGCCAGGCTCCTGAGGTAACCGACTGGACGCCCGTTTGGCGATGCCGTCGGCCTCCTGATTGGTGCCACGGGGCACATGCTGCAACTCCAACCCCTAGAACTGCTTCTCCATCCTGCGGACCTCCGCAAGGTAGGCTTCCATGTGCTCATCTTTCGGCTCGTACACCTTGTTGGAGAAATTGACAAGGAGCTGCGAATCGCCCTTGATTGTGAGGCGTTTCACCCCCAAGGCAACTGCGGCCTTCAAGCCCGCTATTAAACCTTCATACTCCGCTATGTTGTTGGAGACCTTTTCACCTTGCTGGAAACAGAGCTGCACGGCGTAGTAGAGCTTGTCCTGAGTGGGCGATATAAGCACCGCCCCAGCCCCAGCGCCATGCCTGGAGAACGCCCCATCGAAGTACATGACCCAGCCTTCTGGCGCCTCGCTTCCCGGGGAGAGGGACCGATCCTCGTCGGCCTTGAGGCCTGGTGCCTCCGTCCATTCTGCCACAAAATCCGCCAACGCTGCTCCCTTGATGACTCTGGTCGTGCTGAATTCGAGCTGAAACGCTTGCAGTTCTATGTTCCACTCAGCGACCCTTCCAGCTGAGTTAGGGCTCCTAAGCACTCTCTCCAGGGGGTATGACGAGACGACCTTGATGAGGTGACCCTGAAAATAGTGCCGCAGCTTGCGCGAGGCCACCAGTAGCGCGAGGAGGAGTTTCTGAGGCATGGGGTACCGTGCCCTCGCATCCCGCAACACTGTGCTGACGAAGTACACCGGGTGCTCGACGAGGTTGGATGCATCAGTGCTGGCGGCTCCCTTCGGAGACCATGGCGCCTCTTGAGGCGATGAGGCCTCCTGAGGCTGGCCATCTGGGGCAGGGGCCCCTTCCGCCTATGGTGCACTCCTCTGCGGCGGCTGATCCTCCTCAGCCGCGGTGGCGGTTTCTATGGGCCTTCCTTGTTCCTGTTTTGCCTTGTCCCGGGCTGCTGCTGCGGTTTTGATTCGACGCTCCTCTCTAACCACCACCAGGGCTGCGTTGGCGGAGTACGGAGTGGCGGCGAGGTAAAGCACCAGGGGCTCTTGAGGGCGCGGATCCACCATGACCGGTGGGCTAGTCAGGTATCTCTTGAGATCCTGGAACGCCTTGTCGGCCTCTTCAGTCCACTCAAAGGGCCCCTTTTTCTTCATTAGCTGGAAGAAGGGCAGTGCTCGTTCCCCCAACTTGGAGATGAAGCGCCCTAGCGCGCTCACACGCCCAGTGAGCTTCTGCATTTCTCTGAGGGTCTTTGGCGGGCTCATGTCTTCCACCGCCTTGACCTTTTCCGGGTTAGCCTCGATGCCTCGGTGGGACACAAGGAAACCCAAGAGCTTGCCCGAGGGGACTCCGTACACACACTTCTTTGGGTTGAGCCGTAGGTTCACTGCATTGAGGCTCGCAAAGGTTTCCTCCAGGTCTTGTATCAGGGTCCTGGCCTCCCGAGACTTTACCACAATCTCATCTACGTAAGCTTCAACATTCTTCCCGAGCTGCGGGCCCAAGGTGATGTGCATCAGCCGCTGAAAGGTCGCCCCTGCATTACGCAGCCCGAATGGCATGCATGTGTAGCAGTACACCCCACACGGGGTTAGGAAGGCTGTCTTTTCGACGTCTTCTACCGCCACCTTGATCTGGTGATACCCAGAGAAGGCATCCAAGAAGCATAGCAGGTCGCATTCCGCAGTGGAATCGACGATCTAGTCGATGCGTGGGAGCGGGAACGGATCTTGCGAGCATGCTTTGTTGAGGTTGGTGAAGTCGACACACATGCGCTCCTTCCCTCTGTTCTTTGGCACAACGACAGGGTTGGCCAACCAATCCGGGTATCGGACCTCGCGAATGACCCCAGCGGCTTCCAATTGGCGGGTCTCTTGGACGATGAAGGCCTGCTTTTTTGTGGATTGCCGCCTGGCCTTCTGCTTCACAGGGCACACGTTGGGGCACACATTGAGGTGATGCTCGATTACTCTCCTAGGGATCCCTGCCAACTGGTCAGGCTCCCAAGCGAATACCTTCTTGTTTGCACGCAGGAACCCGACCAGGGCCTCCTCCTGCTCGGGTTCGAGGTTGGTGCCTATGGTGAAAGTGGCGTTGGTGGACCCATCCTCATCGACGGGTATCTGCTTGGTTTCTGCCTTGTCTTGGGTGAACAACTGTTTCTTCTTGGCGGGTGCAGCCCCCTTGGGCTCGGGGGTCTCCAAGTCGGCGGGCTGTGCCGACGCCGCCGTCTTGAAGGCGAGCTTGAGCACCCGCAGCGCGTCTCCGGTGTCCCCGTGCACGTTAAGGACACCGCTGCTCCTGGGCATCTTCATGAGGTTTTACGCCGGGTGCGTCGCGGCCATGAACTGGTCCAGCGCTGGGTAGCCGAGGATGGCGTTGTAGGGGAGACCGATGGGGGCGATGTCGAAGTCGACCAGCTCCGTGTGGAAGTTGTTGTAGGTGCCGAAGGTTACTGGGAGCCGGATCTGTCCCAAGGAGCTGGATGATCCGCCCCCAACGCCTGAGAAGGGCCGGCTGGGTTGCAGTCGTTCCAGGGGTATGCAGAGGAGGTTGAAGGCCTCGACCGAGAGCACACTGAGGCCCGCGCAGATGGTGGGGGTGCACAGCATGGGGAGCGCACCCGAGCAGGCCGAGTTGGAGGGGTGGTCCTCCGAGCTGAAGGTCAGGCCGGCCTTGGGCGCCGCCCGGTCCGGGAGAGCCCCCTGCCGCGTGGAAGCGGCGCTGACCCGGCGGATGAATGGCTTGATGTGGTGACTTGTAGGCGGCGCCTGCGAGCCGCCCAGGAGGTCTGCGACGACCGGGGGTGTTGGCGTAGCGCGATGGGCGGGGAAGAGGCTGCGGGGCTCTTCCCAAGAGGCCACGGAGGCTACCGGCAGGTGGAGCAGCCATGTGCGTGGAGCGCCGATGAGGGCCATGGGGAGCCAGTTGGCCATGACCCTATTGTCACCTCCAGCTTCGAGGAGGGCCTCCTCGCTCGCTAGCAAGAAGGCCAGCGGATCTGTCACGCCGCCGTAGCACGGCGGCGTCGTTGGCTTGAACTTGTCCGGCCACCATACCTGTTGCAGGGCTGGGGCCAGGGCTCGGAGCCCCCTGGCCCCCGTGCTGGTGCCGGCGGCCGGAGCGGGAACCGCGCTACTGATCGCGAGGCAGGCCGCGGCGGTGGCGGAAGAGAAAACTCCGGTGCACCCCTACCTGGCGCGCCAAATGTCGGATTTCGGGTTCTGGTAGACCCTTGAGGTTCGAACACTGGGGTGCGCGCGGAGATTTCGCCTCCTACCTACCTGCACCCCTCCGCCTCACTAAGATCTAAGCTATGGAAAGAACAACACGAGAGACACAGGGTTTATACTGGTTCGGGCCACCGTTGTGGTGTAATACCCTACTCCTCGCGAGGGTCTGCTCTTGGCTGGGGCGATGAACTGCTGGGAGGAGTTCAGTCACCCTTCTCTCTCTCCCTCTCTCTCTGATTGTTGATTCTCTCATTCTCTGATCCCTCCATCCCGTGGGGGGCTGGTCCTATTTATAGAGGCCCTGGTCCTTTTCCAAAATATCGAGCGGGAAGGGAGCCAACAATGGCGGGCTAATTTGAAGGGGGACAGCTAGTACCAGCTATCCTGACAAAAGTAGTCTTCGCCTGCACAAAGCTCTGGTGGTGACACCGTCTTGGGCTCCATGATGACCTCCTTCTTGCAGTCCTCCTGGTCCTGGTCTTGTTGCACCGAAATGGCAACCTTTGCCTGATGCCTCGGTACTCCGCGGCTGCGCTTGCCCCCTTTGCACCAAAGAGGAAAGGAGGACACTGTGCGGGCTGGCACCCGCCTGGCGCCCTTGGTCGTCATGGCTTGCATCACGGGCACCTCGTGAGGTACCCCGCCTTGATCTCCCCGCCTCCTCGCGAGCCAGCCTGATGAGGCCGTGCCTGAGGAAGCTCCGCGTCGTCCGCCCTGCGAGGCTTGGCCCCTCGCGAGGGTCTTGGGTCTGTGTTGATAAAGATGGGCCGTGCTAGGCCTCCCTTTGAGCCACGCCGCAGGCCGCAGGCAGGCAAGTCTAGGGACCCCCGTTCCCAGAACGACGACAGTTGGGGAACGTAGTAATTTCAAAGAAATTCCAACGCACACGCAAGATCATGGTGATGCATAGCAACGAGAGGGGAGAGTGTTGTCTACGTACCCTCGTAGACCGTTCGCGGAAGCGTTATATCAACGCGGTTGATGTAGTCGTACATCTTCACATCCGACCGATCCAAGTACCGAAAGCACGGCACCTCCGAGTTCTGAACACGTTCGGCTCAGTGACGTCCTCGCCTTCTCGATCCAGCAAGAGGGGCAAAGTAGTAGAGGAGTTCCGGCAGCACGACAGCATGGTGACGGTGTTGGTGAAGAACAATCTCCACAGGGCTTCGCCTAAGCACTACGAACACTATGACGGAGGATAAAGTAGAGGGGACGGGGTTGCCGGCACATGGCTTGGTGTTTCTTGATGTGTCTTTGGTGCTAGCCCTACCCCTCTATTTATGTGTTGAGCCCTGGGGTCGAAACTTGGAGTAAAAGCCTCCTCAAAGTCGGTTTCACCCGAAAGGCAAGAGTCCTTCTCGGACTCCAGGAGTAGACGCCAGGTTTCCCTCCGTCTACCCCCTAGATGCCAGGGTTCCTGGCGTCTAGCCTCTGGTCTCCGCAAAACTTCCTTTTGCACTTTCCAAAAGCCTCGCGGGCTTTCCCCTTTGGCCCAGATAAAGTGTTCTCGTGCCCAAACATTTCGGGAAACATCCGGAACCCCTTCCGGTGAATTCTAGAACCCTTCCGGAGATCAAACACTACTATCCCATATATCACACTTTATCTCCGGACCATTCCGGAGTTCCTCGTCATATCTGTGATCTCATCCAAAACTCCGAACAACATTTGGTCACCAACATACATAACTCATAGTATTATATCGTCAACGAACGTTAAGCGTGCGGACCCTACAGGTTCAAGAACTATGTACACATGACTGAGACACCTCTCTTGTCAATAACCAATAGCGGGACCTGGATGCCCATATTGGCTCCTACATATTCTACGAAGATCTTTATCGGTCAGACCGCATAACAACATACGTTGTTCCCTTTGCCATCGGTATGTTACTTGCCCGAGATTCGATCGTTGGTATCTCAATACCTAGTTCAATCTCGTTACCGGCAAGTCTGTTTACTCGTTCCGTAACACATCATCCCGCACCTAACTCATTAGTTGCAATGCTTGCAAGGCTTATAGTGATGTGCATTACCGAGTGTGCCCAGAGATACCTCTCCGACAATCGGAGTGACAAATCCTAATCTCGAAATACGCCAACCCAACAATTACCTTCGGAGACACCTGTAGAGCACCTTTATAATCACCCAGTTACGTTGTGACGTTTGGTAGCACACAAAGTGTTCCTCCGGTAAACGGGAGTTGCATAATCTCATAGTCATAGGAACATGTATAAGTCATGAAGAAAGCAATAGCAACAAACTAAACGATCATGTGCTATGCTAACAGAATGGGTCAAGTCAATCACATCATTCTCTAATGATGTGATCCCATTAATCAAATGAAAACTCATGTCTATGTCTAGGAAACTTAACCATCTTTGATTCAACGAGCTAGTCAAGTAGAGGCATACTAGTGACATACTGTTTGTCTATGTATTCACACATGTATTATGTTTCCGGTTAATACAATTCTAGCATGAATAATAAACGTTTATCATGATATAAGGAAATAAATAATAACTTTATTATTGCCTCTAGGGCATATTTCCTTCAGTCTCCCACTTGCACTAGAGTCAATAATCTAGTTGACATCGCCATGTGATTTAACATCAATAGTTCACATCACCATGTGATTAACACACATAGTTCACATCGTCATGTGACCAACAGCCAAAGGGTTTACTAGAGTCAATAATCTAGTTCACATCGCTATGTGATTAATACCCAAAGAGTACTAAGGTGTGATCATGTTTTGCTTGTGAGAGAACTTTAGTCAACGGGTCTGCCATATTCAGATCCGTACGTATTTTGCAAATTTCTATGTCAATAATGCTCTGGACGGAGCTACTCTAGCTAATTGCTCCCACTTTCAATATGTATCCAGATTGAGACTTAGAGTCATCTGGATCAGTGTCAAAACTTGCATCGACGTAACCCTTTACGACGAACCTTTTGTCACCTCCATAATCGAGAAACATATCCTTATTCCACTAAGGATAATTTTGACCAATGTCCAGTGATCTACTCCTAGATCACTATTGTACTCTCTTGCCAAACTCAGGGCAGGGTATACAATAGGTCTGGTACACAGCATGGCATACTTTATAGAACCTATGGCTGAGGCATAGGGAATGACTTTCATTCTCTCTCTATCTTCTGCCGTGGTCGGGTTTTGAGTCTTACTCAACTTCACACCTTGTAACACAGGCAAGAACTCCTTCTTTGACTGTTCCATTTTGAACTACTTCAAAATCTTGTCAAGGTATGTACTCATTGAAAAACTTATCAAGCGTCTTGATCTATCTCTCTAAATCTTGATGCTCAATATGTAAGCAGCTTCACCAAGGTCTTTCATAGAAAAACTTTTATTCAAGTATCCCTTTATGCAATCCAGAAATTATATATCATTTCCAATTAGTAATATGTCATCCACATATAATATCAAAAATGCTACAGAGCTCCCACTCACTTTCTTGTAAATACAGGCTTCTCCAAAAGTCTATACAAAACCAAATACTTTGATCACACTATCAAAGCGTTTATTCCAACTCCGAGAGGCTTGCACCAGTCCATAAATGGATCGCTGGAGCTTGCACACTTTGTTAGCTCCCTTTGGATCGACAAAACCTTCCGGTTGCATCATATACAACTCTTCTTCCAAAAATCCATTCAGGAAATGCAGTTTTGACATCCATCTGCCAAATTTCATAATCATGAAATGCGGCAATCGCTAACATGATTCGGACAGACTTAAGCATCGCTACGGGTGAGAGGGTCTCATCGTAGTCAATCCCTTGAACTTGTTAAAAACCTTTTGCAACAAGTCAATCTTTATAGACAGTAACATTATCGTCAGCGTCCGTCTTCTTCTTGAAGATGCATTTATTCTCAATTGCTTGTTGATCAACGGGAAAGTCAACCAAAGTCCACACTTTGTTCTCATACATGGATCCCATCTCAGATTTCATGGCTTCTAGCCATTTTGCGGAATCTGGGCTCACCATCGCTTCTTCATAGTTCGTAGGTTCATCATGATCTAGTAGCATGACTTCCAGAACAGGATTACCGTACCACTCTGGAGCGGATCTTACTCTGGTTGATCTACGAGGTTCAGTAATAACTTGACCTGAAGTTCCATGATCATCATCATTAACTTCCTCACTAATTGGTGTAGGTGTCACAGAAACCGGTTTCTGTGATGAACTACTTTCTAATAAGGGAGCAGGTACAGTTACCTCATCAAGTTGTACTTTCCTCCCACTAACTTCTTTCGAGAGAAACTCCTTCTCTAGAAAGGATCCATTCTTGGCAACGAATGTCTTGCCTTCGGATCTGTGATAGAAGGTGTACCCAACAGCCTCCTTTGGGTATCCTGTGAAGACACATTTCTCCGATTTGGGTTCGAGCTTATCAGGTTGAAGCTTTTTTCACACAAGCATCGCAGCCTCAAACTTTAAGAAACGACAACTTTGGTTTCTTGCCAAACCACAGTTCATAACGCGTCGTCTCAACGGATTTCGATGGTGCCCTATTTAACGTGAATGCGGCCGTCTCTAAAGCATAACCCCAAAACGATAGCGGTAAATCTGTAAGAGACATCATAGATCGCACCATATCTAGTAAGGTACGATTACGACGTTCGGACACACCATTACGCTGTGGTGTTCCGGGTGGCGTGAGTTGCGAAACTATTCCGCTTTGTTTCAAATGTAGACCAAACTCGTAACTCAAATATTCTCCTCCATGATCAGATCGTAGAAATTTTATTTTCTTGTTACGATGATTTTCAACTTCACTCTGAAATTCTTTGAATTTTTCAAATGTTTCAGATTTATGCTTCATTAAGTAGATATACCCATATCTGCTTAAATCATCTATGAAGGTGAGAAAATAACGATATCCGCCACGAGCCTCAACATTCACCGGACCACATACATCTATATGTATGATTTCCAACAAATTCGTTGCTCTCTCCATAGTACCGGAGAACGGCGTTTCGGTCATCTTGCCCATGAGGCACGGTTCTCAAGTACCAAGTGATTCATAATCAAGTGATTCCAAAAGTCCATCAGTATGGAGTTTCTTCATGCGCTTTACACCGATATGACCTAAACGACAGTGCCACAAATAAGTTGCACTATCATTATCAACTCTACATCTTTTGGCTTCAACATTATGAATATGTGTATCACTACTATCGAGATTCATCAAAAATAGACCACTCTTCAAGGGTGCATGACCATAAAAGATATTACTCATATAAATAGAACAACCATTATTCTCTGATTTAAATGAATAACCATCTCGCATCAAACAAGATCCAGATATAATGTTCATGCTCAACGCTGGCACCAAATAACAATTATTTAGGTCTAAAACTAATCCCGAAGGTAGATGTAGAGGTAGCGTGCCGACCGTGATCACATCATCTTTGGAACCATTTCCCACGCGCATCGTCACCTCGTCCTTTACCAGTGTTCGCTTAATCCGTAGTCCCTATTTCGAGTTGCAAATATTAGCAATAGAACCAGTATCAAATACCCAGGTGCTACTGCGAGCTCTAGTAAGGTACACATCAATAACATGTATATCACATATACCTTTGTTCACCTTGCCATCCTTCTTATCCGCCAAATACTTGGGGCAGTTTCGCTTCCAGTGTCCAGTCTGCTTGCAGTAGAAGCACTCAGTTTCAGGCTTAGGTCCAGATTTGGGTTTCTTCTCCTGAGCAGCAACTTGTTTGCTGTTCTTCTTGAAGTTCCCCTTCTTCTTCCCTTTGCCCTTTTTCTTGAAACTGGCGGTCTTATTGACCATCAACACTTGATGCTCCTTCTTGATTTCTACCTCCGCAGCCTTTAGCGTTACGAAGAGCTCGGGAATCGTCTTATCCATCCCTTGCATGTTATAGTTCATCATGAAGCTCTTGTAGCTTGGTGGCACTGATTAAAGAACTCTGTCAATGATACTATCAACAGGAAGATTAACTCCCAGTTGAGTCAAGTGATTATGATACCCAGACATTTTGAGTATATGTTCACTGACATAACTATTCTCCTTCATCTTGTAGCTATAGAACTTATTGGAGACTTCATATCTCTCAATCTGGGCATTTGCTTGAAATATTAACTTCAACTCCTGGAACATCTCATATGCTCCATGACGTTCAAAACGTCGTTGAAGTCCCGATTCTAAGCCGTAAAGCATGGCACACTGAACTATCGAGTAGTCATCAGCTTTGCTCTGCCAGACGTTCATAACATCTGGTGTTGCTCCTGCAGTAGGCTTGGCACCTAGCGGTGCTTCCAGGACATAATTCTTCTGTGCAGCAATGAGGATAATCCTCAAGTTACGAACCCAGTCCGTGTAATTGCTACCATCATCTTTCAACTTTGCTTTCTCAAGGAACGCATTAAAATTCAACAGAACAAGAGCATGGGCCATCTATCTACAATCAACATAGACAAGCAAAATACTATCAGGTACTAAGTTCATGATAAATTTAAGTTCAATTAATCATATTACTTAAGAACTCCCACTTAGAAAGACATCCCTCTAATCTTCTAAGTGATCACGTGATCCAAATCAACTAAACCATAACCGATCATCACGTGAAATGGAGTAGCTTTCAATGGTGAACATCAATATGTTGATCATATCTACTATATGATTCACACTCGACCTTTCGGTCTCAGTGTTCCGAGGCCATATCTGCATATGCTAGGCTTGTCAAGTTTAACCTGGGTATTCTGCGTGTGCAAAAACTGGCTTGCACCTGTTGTATATGGACGTAGAGCTTTTCACACCCGATCATCACGTGGTGTCTGGGCACGACGAACTTTGGCAACGGTGCATACTCAGGGAGAACGCTTTTATCTTGAAATTTAGTGAGAGATCATCTTATAATGCTACCGTCAATCAAAGCAAGATAAGATGCATAAAAGATAAACATCACATGCAATCAATATAAGTGATATGATATGGCCATCATCATCTTGTGCTTGTGATCTCCATCTCCAAAGCACCGTCATGATCACCATCATCACCGGCACGACACATTGATCTCCATCGTAGCATCATTGTTGTCTCACCAATCTTATGCTTCCACGACTATCGCTACCGCTTAGTGATAAAGTAAAGCATTACAGCGCAATTGCATTGCATACAATAAAGCGACAACCATATGGCTCCTGCCAGTTGCCGATAACTCAGTTACAAAACATGATCATCTCATACAATAAAATTTAGCATCATGTCTTGACCATATCACATCACAACATGCCCTGAAAAAACAAGTTAGACGTCCTCTACTTTGTTGTTGCAAGTTTTACGGTGCTGCTACGGGCTTAAGCAAGAACTGTTCTTACCTACACATCAAAACCACAACGATAGTTTGTCAAGTTGGTGTTGTTTTAACCTTCGCAAGGACCGGGCGTAGCCACACTTGGTTCAACTAAAGTTGGAGAAACTGACACCCGCCAGCCACCTGTGTGCAAAGCACGTCAGTAGAACCAGTCTCGCGTAAGCGTACGCGTAATGTCGGTCCGGGCCGCTTCATCCAACAATACCGCTGAACCAAAGTATGACATGCTGGTAAGCAGTATGACTTATATCGCCCACAAATCACTTGTGTTCTACTCGTGCACAACATCAACGCATAAAACCTAGGCTCGGATGCCACTGTTGGGGAACGTAGTAATTTCAAAAAAATTCCTACGCACACGCAAGATCATGGTGATGCATAGCAACGAGAGGGGAGAGTGTTGTCTACGTACCCTCGTAGACCGTTCGCGGAAGCGTTATATCAACGCGGTTGATGTAGTCGTACGTCTTCACGTCCGACCGATCCAAGTACCGAAAGCACGGCACCTCCGAGTTCTGAACACGTTCGGCTCAGTGACGTCCTCGCCTTCTCGATCCAGCAAGAGGGGCGAAGTAGTAGATGAGTTCCGGTAGCACGATGGCATGGTGACGGTGTTGGTGAAGAACAATCTCCGCAGGGCTTCGCCTAAGCACTACGAAAACTATGACGGAGGATAAACTAGAGGGGACGGGGTTGCCGGCACACGGCTTGGTGTTTCTTGATGTGTCTTTGGTGCTAGCCCTACCCCTCTATTTATATGTTGAGCCCTGGGGTCGAAACTTGGAGTAAAAGCCTCCTCAAAGTCGGTTTCACCCAAAAGGCAAGAGTCCTTCTTGGACTCCAGGGCTAGACGCCAGGGTTCCCGGCGTCTACCCCCTAGACGCCAGGGTTCCTGGCGTCTACCCTCTGGTCTCCGCAAAACTTCCTTTTGCACTTTCCAAAAGCCTCGTGGGCTTTCCCCTTTGGCCCAGATAAAGTGAACTCGTGCCCAAACATTTCGGGAAACATCCGGAACCCCTTCCAGTGAATTCCGGAACCCTTCTGGAGATCAAACACTACTATCCCATATATCAAACTTTATCTCTGGACCATTCTGTGATCTCATCCAAAACTCCGAACAACATTCGGTCACCAACATACATAACTCATAGTACTATATCATCAACGAACGTTAAGCGTGCGGACCCTACGGGTTCGAGAACTATGTAGACATGACCGAGACACCTCTCTTATTAATAACCAATAGCGGGACCTGGATGCCCATATTGGCTCCTACATATTCTACGAAGATCTTTATCGGTCAGACCGCATAACAACATACGTTGTTCCCTTTGCCATCGGTATGTTACTTGCCCGAGATTCGATCGTTGGTATCTCAATACCTAGTTCAATCTCGTTACCGGCAAGTCTCTTTACTCGTTCCATAACACATCATCCAGCAACTAACTCATTAGTTGCAATGCTTGCAAGGCTTATAGTGATGTGCATTACCGAGTGGGCCTAGAGATACCTCTCCGACAATCGGAGTGACAAATCCTAATCTCGAAATACGCCAACCCAACAAGTACCTTCGGAGACACCTGTAGAGCACCTTTATAATCACCCAGTTACGCTGTGACGTTTGGTAGCACACAAAGTGTTCCTCCGGTAAACGGGAGTTGCATAATCTCATAGTCATAGGAACATGTATAAGTCATGAAGAAAGCAATAGCAACAAACTAAACGATCAAGTGCTATGCTAACGGAATGGGTCAAGTCAATCACATCATTCTCTAATGATGTGATCCCATTAATCAAATGACAACTCATGTCTATGGCTAGGAAACTTAACCATCTTTGATTCAACGAGCTAGTCAAGTAGAGGCATACTAGTGACATACTGTTTGTCTATGTATTCACACATGTATTATGTTTCCGGTTAATACAATTCTAGCATGAATAATAAACATTTATCATGATATAAGGAAATAAATAATAACTTTATTATTGCCTCTAGGGCATATTTCGTTCATTCAAAGGGGATGAGGTGTTGCTTAATTCTTGATTGCTCAAAATGCTTAGTGATATGCTCCAAAAACCCTCAACCACTTTCTCATATCCACATATGTCCCAAACCAAAAGTAAAACTCGGCCCCACCGATTTGATCTATGCAGCGCCACCGAGTTCATTTGACATAGCCATTGCTAGAAACCCTAATCTGTTTGGTCTCACCGATAGGGATCTCGGTCTCACCGAGATGGGATTGCAAAATCCCTTCATAACGTTTTGGTCTAACCGATATGAGAGATCGGTCCCACCGAGTTTTCAACGCAAACTCTTTGTTTCCTTTTTGTAACGTTTCGGTCTCACCGAAATGAGCGATCAGTCCCATAGAGTTTGCCTGACCAACTCTCTATTCGCCTATTATATAAATTGGTCCCACTGAGTTTATGTGATCGATCTCACCGAGATTACGTTATGCCCTAACCCTAATGAAATCGGTCCCACCGAGTTGACACGTCAGTCCCACCAAAAATCCTAACGTTCACATCTCGAACTAAATCGGTCTGACGGAGCTTCATGATTCGGTCCCACCGAGTTTGGTAAATTGTGTGTAACAGTTAGTTTTTGTGTGGGGGCTATATATACCCCTCCACCCAACCTCCATTCATGGAGAGAGTGCCTACACTTTAACCATTCATTTTCTGAGAGAGAACCACTTACCCATGTGTTGAGACCAAGATATTCCAATCCAACCACAAGAACCTTGATCTCTAGCCTTCCCCAAGTTGCTTTCCACTCAAATCATCTTTCCACCAAATCCAAAGCAGTGAGAGAGAGTTGAGTGTTGGGGAGACTATCATTTGAAAAACAAGAGAAAGGAGTTCATCATCAACACACCATCTATTACCTTTTGGAGAGTGGTGTCTCCTAGATTGGTTAGGTGTCACTTGGGAGCCTCCGACAAGATTGTGGAGTTGAACCAAGGATTTTGTAAGGGCAAGGAGATCGCCTACTTCGTGAAGATCTGCCCAAGTGAGGCAAGTCCTTCATGGGCGATGGCCATGGTGGGATAGACAAGGTTGCTTCTTCGTGGACCCTTCGTGGGTAGAGCTCTATGTGGACTCACGCAACCGTTACCCTTCATGGGTTGAAGTCTCCATCAATGTGGATGTACAATAGCACCACGTATAAGAACCACGCCAAAAATCTCTGTGTATACTTTGCGTTTGCTCCCTCTAAACTCCTCCCCTTTACCTTCATATGCAATGATTTACATTCCGCTGCTATACTCTTCTACTTGCATGTGTAGGTTGATTGCTTGACTTGTGCTAAGTTGCTAAAAATCTGCCAAGACTTAAAATTGGGAAAAGGCTAGGTTTTTATTTGATCAAGTAGTCTAATAACCCCCCCTCTAGACATACTTTTGATCATACAAGTGGTATCAGAGCCTTGGTCTCCATTTGCCTTGATTTCCATAGATTTGGTGATCATAGCCTTGGGTTCACAACCTAGGAGAGTATGGCGTCTAGTAAGGGAAATTACCACCGTAGAGGTCCTTACTTTGATGGTACTAATTCTGCTAGTTGGAAGCATAAGATGAAAATGCATATTCTTGGACATAACCTTGCCGTTTGGGCTATTGTGTGTATTGGCTTGCAAGGTGAATTGTTTGATGGGAGAGAACCGAACCGTGAAGCTACCGCGGAAGAGTTGAAGATGCTACAATACAATGGTCAAGCTTGCGATATCCTCTTCAATGGATTGTGCCCCGAAGAATTCAACAAAATCAGCCATCTTGAGAATGCAAAGGAAATTTGGGATACTTTGATTGACACGCACGAAGGTACCGAGTCCGTCAAAGAATACAAATTGGATGTGCTTCAGAGTCAGCTTGACAAGTTCAGAATGAAGGATGGTGAAGGTGTCACTGAAATGTACTCTAGGCTTGCTCTCATCACAAATGAGATTGCCGGCTTAGGAAGTGAAGAGATGACCGATAGATTCATCATCAAGAAGATCCTAAGAGCCTTGGATGGAAAATATGATACCGTGTGCACATTGATCCAAATGATGCCCAATTACAAAGATCTCAAGCCAACCGAAGTCATTGGTAGAGTTGTTGCTCATGAGATGTCACTCAAGGATAAAGGAGAGCTTCACAACAAGTGAAGTGGTGCTTACAAAGCCTCATGTGATGCTCCTACATCATCAAGTGAGAAACAAGCCTTCAATGATGAATTGAGCCTAATGGTGAAGAACTTGAACAAGTTCTACAAGAGTAGAAGCAAAGAAAGAAGTTCCAAGTCAAGGTCCTACAATGACAAAAGATCTTCCAGTCGTGAGTGCAATTTCTACAAATGTGGAAGACCCAGGCACTACTCAAATGAGTGTACGACTCCCTACAAAAGAAGAGAAGATTCACCCAAAAGGAGAAGTAGAAGAGAAGAATCACCTCCAAGAGAGAGAAGGAGTAGATATGATCATTACGAACGTAGAACCTCTCACAGAAGCAAGGATTCAGAAAGGAAGGACAAGTCATCAAGGAGCTGCACAAAACAAAGACATCAAGCTCACGTTGGTGAATCGGTATCCGGCTCTGACTCCGACCATCACTCCGAGAGAAGTTATCACTCCGACTCCGAATATACTCAAGATGAAGGTGTTGCCGGTCTAGCACTTGTGTCAACCAACTCCTATGACATATTTGACTCACCAAATGAAGGAATTGGAAGATGCTTCATGGCTAAAGGCCCCAAGGTATCACACCCCGAGTATGTTGATTTCAATAGTGATGAAGATGATTTGCTAGGTGATGATGATTTACTTGTTGACAACTCTAGTGATGAAAACTATGATGAAATTGCTATTAATCATGCTAATCAAGATAAAACGAATGACGATGATAAGAAGGAGATTGAGCGTCTAAGTAAAGGACTAAACACTCTTAAGTTAGCTCATGAAACTACCTTGGAAGATCATCGAGAGCTTTTAAAGACTCATGAGAAGCTATGCTTTAAAAAACTCAACCTTGAGCAAGAGCATGGGTTCTTAAAAGCAATAAATGATGATCTTCGCAAGAAAAGTTCTTACATTGCCAAGGATTTACTCTTGTCAATTACATGCCACAAGTAAAATCTGGCAACAGAAGTAAGAAAGATTCTTCTTCTACTAGTAACAATAATCATGTTAAATCCAATATTGTTGCTTCTAGTAGTTCTCTTGATTCCACTAATGACTCTCTTAGCCAAGTTACACTTGAGCAAGAAAATAGCTTATTGAAGGGAATTATAGAGAAAGGTGTTTACAAGAGCCTTGCCGGGAGTAAGCAATTTGAGGAAATTGTACGCAAGCAAGGAAGACACCGAAAGAATCAAGGAATTGGTTTTGAATGAAAGTTCAATGCCAATGGAGTTGAGTGGGAAGAAGATCAATACCCCAAGACGAAGTTTGTTCCTCAACAAGAGAAGTATGATCCTACTTCCTTCAAGGGGACACAAGCTCAAGATGATCTTCCACCACAAGACCACAAGCAAAAAGGCAAGGACAAGCTTCTAGAGGAGATTGATGCATTTGAAGAAGCTCCCAATGCCTTGGTCAAGTGGGTTCCCAGGACTACATCAAGTTCCACTTCATCAAGTACGACTACAACTCCAAGGATTCCCATCAAGTTGATGTGGATCCCGAAGAAGAAGAACTAAAGAGTTCATGAGGGTGACTCCGCTAACATACTTCACTCATATCATTTTGGCAAGAACAATTGCAAAAAACTTCCACATCTTGCACTAGTTCAAGGAGTCACAAACCCTCTTGTTGGTAAGACAAGGGACAAGGTAATCTAACGCTTTCATGGACATCATATTGTGTGAATTTCACTGTATGTCTGTGGATATCCTTGTTTGTTCCTTGTGGGACTAACCCATGAAGATATTGAAAGTGCAACTCACTCCAATGGATAGCTTTGGATGATCTACATCAGCATTGAGCATCCACATCTTCAAAATCTACATGAAGTCATCATCGACAAAACCCAAGGTTATTAGTTCATCCCTCTTAGGGGGGATATCACATCTAGGGGGAGCTTTACTCTAAGAATTGAGCTAAAGCAAGTCTAATGGTGTGAACACACCAATGCTTTATGTAATAGTGGTAACCCCACTTGTGCTTAAATGATGAGTATGGCATATGATCAAATGTTCTCATTTGACTCCTAAGTCAATATACTCATATATAGATGACCTAGTCATCGCCAATTGCTTGATAGATGCTAGAGTGTTCGTGCATGCTTTGCCACATATTCCATTTGTCATTTTATTGTGTGAACATGTTGGTTGCATATTTTACACATTCGAGGACATCCATTTGTTGCTTTGATTGTTTGGCTTTTCTTCTTTTGCCAAATGGATGGACAAGAATGCCTTGGAACTTCCTCTAGCTATCTATGCTCTTCTTGTCTCAAACTGTATTCATGCTACATCACAAAGTTTGATCAAGTCAGATTCAAACCCTCCATGTGAGCAGCACTCGGAGTCACCGATTCGTCATAGACTTAAACTTCCAAAACCTCTCTGTGCATTTCGGTCTGATCGATTCATCCTTTTTGGTCTGACCGAGTTCACTGAGTTGATCTAGGTCTTCAATCTCGGTGCAACCGATTAGAACATTTCGGTCACACCGAGTTGCAGTAACCGCTTGCGATTCTGCATCTCGGTGCCACCGAGTTGTTCCACTCGGTCACATCGACACGGTCAGGATATATATACTGACGGGTCAAATTTTGGAAATTCCTCCAAAACCTCTCAGCCCACGCGTGTCCTGCTCTACCGTCTCAGATCTCCGAGTCATCCTCTCGTTGCCAGTGACCTCCCGCCGCTGGTCTCCGTTGCCGTCAACGGATTTCAACACCGCCGTTGCTGCCGTAGCGAACTCATCGCCAAGGTAGGGTATGAGTTCGACCCCTTGTGCATTCTTTTTACCTCCGATTCTAAGCACAAGGTCAATGCATGTTTCTTACCACGTATGAGATCTTCCTGTCCAGCAAAAACTTCCTTTAGTTTATATTTGATTCAAAAATTTAGGGTTAGGTTTCTGCTGAACTCATCTCGGACCGACCGAGTTGTGGAAATTAGTCTCACCAATTTGGCTCAGGCCATTGCACTTGCATGTCTCGGTCTAACCGAAACTGGCAAATCGGTGTGACCGAGTTCAACTCTTTGTGAAACCCTAGCAATCTCGGAGTCACTGAACTTTGTCTCGGTCTGTCACATCCCTAGTCTGGTATGACCTAGGCTAGCTAGCCATTTGTGCATCATATTTAAAATTCATTTAAATTTGAAATGAGGATTGGTGGAACCCTCAGAATCATTTTTGAAAATGACCCAAATAAAAATTTCTCCAAAAGGGTTCAAGAAAATGCTCATGTTGCCCTCTGAAAATATTGGACAGAGATAAAAATCAAAACAATATTTTTAGGAGCTCATGGACATTTTATTTTGGCCAATTGGATTAATTCGATAAATATTTGCATTGGAAATATATTTCTATATATATGAAATATGGCCCAATAATTATGCCATTTATAAAAGAGCTCTGGAATAATATATCCAGCTCCTGCAAAAATTGGCATAATAAAATAAAATGATTTAATATATTTATTAAATCAAACAAATGTCAGAAAAAAATAGAAAAACAGAAATAAAAGAAGGAGGGGCTTACCTGGGGCTTCCCTGTGCAGCCCAGCCGCAGCAGGCCGGCCCAGCCAGGAGGTGGCCCAGCCCACCAGGCCCCCCTCCTCTGTCGTCTTCCTTCCCGACAGGGAAACGGAGTGTGGCCGGCGCGCGCGCGCGCCGCCGCGCCACGCCTCCTCCCTCCCTGTCTGCCTGTCCTCCCCTCGCTGCTCTGGATGGATTGCACGTCGCCACGCAGCCGCCCCGGTTCCTTTTCCCCTCCCTCTCGCTCATCTCCTCCTCTGGCTCCCCCTCACTCCCACCGAACGCGACCGCCGCCGCCGACGAGAACCACCACGGCCACCGGCCTCCCCTCGCCTCCCTGAGACGCTTCCCAGCTCCGCCTCGACTCCCTCTACCTCCTCGTCAAGCCTCGCACCTCCGGACGCGCTCCATCGCCGACGCCGTTGTATTTTTCACCACCGACGCCGGAGATCGACTTCGCCGCCATCACCGTCAATTCGTCGGACGCAGGACGTCCCCGAGCACACCGGCCTGCTCTGCGAGTCCGCCGTGAGCCTCTCTTCCTTTCCCCTCACCTCTCTCTCTCGCGCGTGCCCTGTAGCCGCTGCCCCGCGAGCGCCCGAAGCCGTCGTCCGCCATGGCCGGCGAGCTCCGTGCCCCCGAGCACCTCCGCCTCGCGTAGATAGCTCGATGTGCTCCTGCTGCCTCGTAGATACCGCCTGTGCCCTCCGTTCGCTCGAACGCGAGCTGCAGCCCCACGCCCGCGCTATCCCGAGCTCCGGCCGCCGCCGCAAGCTTGCTCCGACGAGCTCCGGTGCCCCCGCAGCCCCCCAACCAGCTCCCCTGGTTGCGGACGACGACGGGCTACGCCCCGGTGGTCTTCGCGCGATCAAACGCCGTCTGTAACGCAAGTCCGGCGAGTCGCCGCCGCGCGAATGGTCGCCGCCGGCCAGAACCCCGGCGGGCTGACGTGGCCTGTTAATTAGTCACTAATTCCCCACCCGCTGACACTAACAAGTGGGCCCCAGGGCTTAGTCAAAGCTGACCAGCCCAGGTTTGACTCGGGGTTAACCCCCTGTCACTGACGTGTGGGTCCCACACGTCAGATTTGACCTGGACAGCCGCGTTGACCCGCTGATGCAATGATGACGTCATGCTGACGCAATTATACCTTTTCTGGAATTAAAATAATTCAGAAAATCCAGAAAATGATTTAAACTTCAAAAATTCATATCAATTCAACCGTAGCTCAGATTTAAATAATTTATATATGAAAAATTATCAGAAAAATGCAATCTTTCCATCTGTACCAGTTTCATGCATGACAAACCAACCTATACATGCTGAATATGAGAAAACACATTATGGCATATATAAGAGACCTAATTTAGAAATGCATTTGAACCTTTGGTTCAAATGGACTTCAAACCATTTGAACACTAGTTGCATTAGCTCAACAACATCACATCTACATGCCATGTTCATGCATCATATTGTTGCATATGATTGTATATTGATTGCCGGCACTGTTCCTTCTCGATAGGTCCTGCTCCGGAGACATTCCAGAGTACCTGTCTGTGAAGCAGTGCCTCCCCTGTTGTTTTACCAGGCAAGCAAACCCCCTTTCTCATTTCAATAAAACCCTACTCTCTCGCTCCTGCTCTCAGATATTGCATTAGGACAACAACGATTCATCTGCTACTTTGTGCTGCGGTAGTTGAACCCATTCCTCTGCATGACCTGTCATTGCCACAGTAAATAGTTGAAACCCACTAGCATGTGTAGGAGTTGATTGAAGCCACTGATGTGTTCCTACCATGCTATGCCTGCTATTGCTTAGAGTTGTGTCAGGTCTGATTCATTGGGAATGAATTGGAGTGTTACGATATGTTCTGATGCTGAGAGTTAAGTGTGTGAACACGATTTGGTAAAGGTAGCGGTGAGAGGCCATGTAGGAGTACATGGTGGGTTGTCTCACTGGAACCGTCCTTAAGCACTGAGTTCTATGTATGTTGTCCAATGACTCGATACTACCACACATTGGGCTCCGGGCGCTCCAAGCCCTCTCGACTTATTAATCAACTTGATCTCTGTCCAGGAGTCGCAACTAGTTTCTGGCGTTTGTAGGTAGTGTTAGTAGTCTACCAAGTGGCACCCGGCCAGGTGGGCTTGGGACAGACTAGGCACCAGTGGCACGGTGTACCAAGCGTAGATCCATCCGGCGAGGTGGGCTTGGGAACCCTGCACACATCGTTTGGGGCCGTGAGTGAAACCCCGGCCGGATCTCCTTGCGGATGGAACCCGAATAGGCGATGAACCTGGATTAGAGTCTTGTGTGGTTAGTCAGGTCGTGGCCGACACCCTCGCCAGGCTTCCGCTTGAAGGTTGCCGAGATACATGACGTGTACATGGCGGTAAGTGGCGAGAGCGTGTGTGAAGAAGTACACCCCTGCAGGGTTAACATGATCTATTCGAATAGCCGGGTCCGCGGTTATGGACTTCTTGGATGCTTACATGGTACATAGACAACTTGAAGTGGATACTCTAAAATGCTCAAGACATGTGTGAGTGCTATGGATGGCCTTCCCGTAGGAAGACGGGGATGAATCCATAGTAGTGTATTGTATGGTGATTAGTGGACTCGTGTACGTTGTTTCACCTCCAGAGTTTCTGGTAGTCGTAGAACAGGATAGCCACAGAGTCAAAGCTGGCTTGGGCTGACATGACTAGTCGTAAACCCAAAGTGGCACAGACTTACAGGGACAGGCATCCATGACCCAGCTTCGAACGTGTCGGTCATCAGCAAGTGGGTCCGGGCTGTAGCACTGGGCTAGCAGGACTCCGGTAAACCGGGCTGTAGCGGGCTAACAGGACTCCGGTACTCAAAGCGTGACATTTCCCCGAAGGGACAGACACAGGAACGAAGAAGGACACATGCCGGCCAGCCTAAGTGTTCCAGAGCAGTAGCAAGCTACCATGGCTCAGCGGTAACACTAGGAGACATTTCCCGGTAAGAGAGGCTACTAAAGATAAACAACTAGATAGTCAGATCCCACCCATAGCACTACACATTACACGTACGCATAACATGCAGGTATGTGCTGTACAACATGGCATCACAGCATAACTCAACAATTATATAGATAAAGGCTCAGAAGAGCCATCATAGCATTTATTGCAAACAGGGGTCACAAGACCCGTCATACAGAGCATACAAGCAACAAGCGGAAGCATTACATGTCTGGGTACAGACATCTATAAATAAAAAAGGCTGAAGAGCCTGACTATCTACAACACCCGGTCAAGATCGTAGCTGAGGTACTAGCTACTAGTCGAAGTCCACGAGAACACTAGTAAGACCGAAGTCTCCGCTGCAAAAACATAAATAAAGCAACATGAGTACAAAGGTACTCAGCAAGACTTACATCAGATCCTATCATACATGCACTGTATCAAGAGGGTAATGTGGGGTTTAGTTGCAGCAAGCCAGCTTTGACTCTGTGGCTATCCTGTTCTACGACTACCAGAAACTCTGGAGGTGAAACAACGTACACGAGTCCACTAATCACCATACAATACACTACTATGGATTCATCCCCGTCTTCCTACGGGAAGGCCATCCATAGCACTCACACATGTCTTGAGCATTTTAGAGTATCCACTTCAAGTTGTCTATGTACCATGTAAGCATCCAAGAAGTCCATAACCGCGGACCCGGCTATTCGAATAGATCATGTTAACCCTGCAGGGGTGTACTTCTTCACACACGCTCTCGCCACTTACCGCCATGTACACGTCATGTATCTCGGCAACCTTCAAGCGGAAGCCTGGCGAGGGTGTCGGCCACGACCTGACTAACCACACAAGACTCTAATCCAGGTTCATCGCCTATTCGGGTTCCATCCGCAAGGAGATCCGGCCGGGGTTTCACTCACGGCCCCAAACGATGTGTGCAGGGTTCCCAAGCCCACCTCGCCGGATGGATCTACGCTTGGTACACCGTGCCACTGGTGCCTAGTCTGTCCCAAGCCCACCTGGTCGGGTGCCACTTGGTAGACTACTAACACTACCTACAAACGCCAGAAACTAGTTGCGACTCCTGGACAGAGATCAAGTTGATTAATAAGTCGAGAGGGCTTGGAGCGCCCGGAGCCCAATGTGTGGTAGTATCGAGTCATTGGACAACATACATAGAACTCAGTGCTTAAGGACGGTTCCAGTGAGACAACCCACCATGTACTCCTACATGGCCTCTCACCGCTACCTTTACCAAATCGTGTTCACACACTTAACTCTCAGCATCAGAACATATCGTAACACTCCAATTCATTCCCAATGAATCAGACCTGACACAACTCTAAGCAATAGCAGGCATAGCATGGTAGGAACACATCAGTGGCTTCAATCAACTCCTACACATGCTAGTGGGTTTCAACTATTTACTGTGGCAATGACAGGTCATGCAGAGGAATGGGTTCAACTACCGCAGCACAAAGTAGCAGATGAATCGTTGTTGTCCTAATGCAATATCTGAGAGCAGGAGCGAGAGAGTAGGGTTTTATTGAAATGAGCAAGGGGGTTTGCTTGCCTGGTAAAACAACAGGGGAGGCACTGCTTCACAGACAGGTACTCTGGAACGTCTCCGGAGCAGGACCTATCGAGAAGGAACAGTGCCGGCAATCAATATACAATCATATGCAACAATATGATGCATGAACATGGCATGTAGATGTGATGCTGTTGAGCTAATGCAACTAGTGTTCAAATGGTTTGAAGTCCATTTGAACCAAAGGTTCAAATGCATTTCTAAATTAGGTCTCTTATATATGCCATAATGTGTTTTCTCATATTCAGCATGTATAGGTTGGTTTGTCATGCATGAAACTGGTACAGATGGAAAGATTGCATTTTTCTGATAATTTTTCATATATAAATTATTTAAATCTGAGCTACGGTTGAATTGATATGAATTTTTGAAGTTTAAATCATTTTCTGGATTTTCTGAATTATTTTAATTCCAGAAAAGGTATAATTGCGTCAGCATGACATCATCATTGCATCAGCGGGTCAACGCGGCTGTCCAGGTCAAATCTGACGTGTGGGACCCACACGTCAGTGACAGGGGGTTAACCCCGAGTCAAACCTGGGCTGGTCAGCTTTGACTAAGCCCTGGGGCCCACTTGTCAGTGTCAGCGGGTGGGGAATTAGTGACTAATTAACAGGCCACGTCAGCCCGCCAGGGTTCTGGCCGGCGGCGACCATTCGCGCCGCGGCGACTCGCCGGACTTGCGTTACAAACGGCGTTTGATCGCGCGAAGACCACCGGGGCGTAGCCCGTCGTCGTCCGCAACCAGGGGAGCTGGTTGGGGGGCTGCGGGGGCACCGGAGCTCGTCGGAGCAAGCTTGCGGCGGCGGCCGGAGCTCGGGATAGCGCGGGCGTGGGGCTGCAGCTCGCGTTCGAGCGAACGGAGGGCACAGGCGGTATCTACGAGGCAGCAGGAGCACATCGAGCTATCTACGCGAGGCGGAGGTGCTCGGGGGCACGGAGCTCGCCGGCCATGGCGGACGGCGGCTTCGGGCGCTCGCGGGGCAGCGGCTATAGGGCACGCGCGAGAGAGAGAGGTGAGGGGAAATGAAGAGAGGCTCACGGCGGACTCGCAGAGCAGGCCGGTGTGCTCGGGGACGTCCTGCGTCCGACGAATTGACGGTGATGGCGGCGAAGTCGATCTCCGGCGTCGGTGGTGAAAAAGACAACGGCGTCGGCGATGGAGCACGTCCGGAGGTGCGAGGCTTGACGAGGAGGTAGAGGGAGTCGAGGCGGAGCTAGGAAGCGTCTCAGGGAGGCGAGGGGAGGCCGGTGGCCGTGGTGGTTCTCGTCGGCGGCGGCGGTCGCGTTCGGTGGGAGTGAGGGGGAGCCAGAGGAGGAGATGAGCGAGAGGGAGGGGAAAAGGAACCGGGGCGGCTGCGTGGCGACGTGCAATCCATCCAGAGCAGCGAGGGGAGGACAGGCAGACAGGGAGGGAGGAGGCGTGGCGCGGTGGCGCGCGCGCGCGCCGGCCACACTCCGTTCCCCTGTCGGGAAGGAAGACGACAGAGGAGGGGGGCCTGGTGGGCTGGGCCACCTCCTGGCTGGGCCGGCCTGCTGCGGCTGGGCTGCACAGGGGAAGCCCCAGGTAAGCCCCTCCTTCTTTTATTTCTGTTTTTCTATTTTTTTCTGACATTTGTTTGATTTAATAAATATATTAAATCATTTTATTTTATTATGCCAATTTTTGCAGGAGCTGGATATATTATTCCAGAGCTCTTTTATAAATGGCATAATTTTTGGGCCATATTTCATATATATAGAAATATATTTCCAATGCAAATATTTATCGAATTAATCCAATTGGCCAAAATAAAATGTCCATGAGCTCCTAAAAATATTGTTTTGATTTTTATCTCTGTCCAATATTTTCAGAGGGCAACATGAGCATTTTCTTGAACCCTTTTGGAGAAATTTTTATTTGGGTCATTTTCAAAAATGATTCTGAGGGTTCCACCAATCCTCATTTCAAATTTAAATGAATTTTAAATATGATGCACAAATGGCTAGCTAGCCTAGGTCATACCAGACTAGGGATGTGACAACTCGCCCCCACTTGACAGAATCTCGTCTCGAGATTCAGGGGTCGACGGAAAGAAAGCGGGGTACTCCAGTCGAAGAAGATCTTCTCGCTCCCAGGTAGCTTCTCTCTCGGAATGATGAGACCACTGAACTTTGAGAAACTTGATGTTCTGACGTCGAGTGACACGCTCTGCTTGATCAAGAATGCGAACTGGGTACTCTCGGTATGTGAGGTTATCTTGGAGATCAAGCGTTTCGTGGTCCACTCCACGGATAGGATCCGAGAAGCAACGCCTGAGTTGAGAGACGTGGAAGACATCATGAACTCGAGAAAGATGTGGGGGTAGTTCCAATTGGTAGGCAACCTCTCCTTGTTTAGCGAGAATGCGAAAAGGACCAATGTAGCGAGGAGCCAATTTGCCCTTGATACCGAAACGATGGGTACCCTTTAAAGGAGTAACCCGAAGGTAAGCTTGGTCGCCAATTTCATAAGTCATATCCTTATGATGACGATCGTACTGACTTTTCTGACGAGACTGGGCTGTTTTCAAATTCTCACGAATGATGCGAACGTGCTCTTCTGCCTCCTGGATCATGTCCGGTCCAAAGAATTGTCTTTCACCGGTTTCTGACCAGTTCAAAGGTGTTCGACATCTTCGTCCATAGAGAACCTCAAAAGGAGCTTGCTTGAGGCTGGATTGGTAGCTATTGTTATAAGCAAACTCGGCGAAAGGAAGACATTTCTCCCAATCCATACCGAAGGAGATAACGCAAGCTCTGAGCATGTCTTCGAGAATTTGATTGACCCGTTCCACCTGACCACTCGACTGAGGGTGGAAAGCGGTACTGAAGGAAAGATGGGTTCCCATGGCAGTTTGGAAACTCTCCCAGAAATGAGAAGTGAAAAGACTGCCACGGTCCGAATTGATCTCTAGTGGAACACCATGAAGTGACACTATCCGAGAAATATATAAGTCAGCAAGCTGACTAGAAGTGATATTTTCTCGAACAGGGAGGAAGTGAGCCACTTTGGAAAGACGATCAACGACTACGAAGATAGCGTTGTTCCCTTTCTTGGTCCTGGGAAAGCCGGTAATGAAGTCCATACCAACTTTATCCCATTTCCATTCAGGAATAGCTAAAGGCTGAAGGGTGCCAGCAGGTCTTTGATGCTCTGCCTTAACGCGACGACATACGTCACATTTAGCAATGAACTCAGCGATTTCTCTCTTCATCCTAGTCCACCAGAACCTCTGGCGTAGGTCCTGATACATCTTAGTGCTACCGGGATGAATCGTGAGAGGGGATTCATGCGCCTCCTTAAGAATCAATTGTCGTAGATGTTGATTCTTGGGAACCACCAAGCGATTCTCAAAGAAAACAACACCACGATCATCCATAGAGAAACATCCACCAACTCCCTTCTTAATGTTTCTCTTGATCCGGGAAATTCCTGTGTCTTGCTTTTGAGCAGCGATAATCCGATCTTCAAGATCAGGTTTCGCCACCAGGGTAGAAAGGAATCCGTGAGGAGCTATGTGAAGGTTAAGCTTACAGAATTCCTCATGGAGAAGTGGTTGGCCTTGCTGCAACATGAGATTGTTGCAATAGGATTTACGGCTTAGAGCATCAGCCATGACATTGGCTTTGCCTGGGGTGTAGGTAATCCCTAGATCATAATCTGTGATCAACTCCAACCAACGTCTTTGCCTAAGGTTCAGATCTGGTTGGGTGAAGATATACTTGAGACTCTGGTGATCAGTGTAGATCTCGCAACGTTTACCAAGTAGGTAATGTCGCCAGGTCTTGAGTGCATAGACTATGGCTGCAAGCTCTAGATCATGTGTAGGATAATTCTCCTCATGTGGATGCAACTGTCGAGATGCATAGGCAATCACATGACGATCCTGCATAAGAATGCAACCTAGTCCTTGTCGTGAGGCGTCGCAGTAGATAATAAAGTCTTTAGTGAAATCCGGTGGCACAAGTATGGGAGCAGAAGTCAGGCGTCTTTTCAGTTCCTGAAAACTGTACTCACACTGTGGGGACCACTCAAACTTTTTATCTTTCTTGAGAAGTTCCGTGAGGGGTTTGGCTACTTTGGAGAAGTTTTCAACAAAGCGGCGACAATAGCTGGCTAGACCAAAGAAACTCCTAACTTGTTTCACGGTCTCAGGTGGAGTCCAATCGAGAACGGCTTGAAATCTCTCAGGATTGACAGCAATGCCCTTGCCAGAGATTACGTGGCCTAGGTAGGTCACTTCTGGCAACCAAAATTCACACTTGGAGAACTTGGCATAAAGGCGGTGCTCTCTGAGTTTTTCTAAAACAAGTCTAAGATGTTCGGCATGCTCTTCCTCGTTCTTCGAGTAGATAAGAATATCATCGAGGTAAACCACGACGAACTTATCTAAATACTCCATGAAGATCGAGTTCATCAAACGGGAGAATGTGGCTGGGGCGTTGGTTAGGCCAAAGGATATGACGGTGTACTCGTACTGCCCATAACGAGTGACAAAAGCTGTCTTGGGAATGTCCCCATTCCTGATCTTGATTTGATGGTAGCCTAACCTTAAATCCATCTTGGAAAAGACTGAGGATCCAGCGAGCTGATCATACAGGTCGTTGATCCTGGGAAGCGGATACTTGTTCTTTATCGTGACCAAATTAACGGGACGATAATCTACAACCATCCGGTCCGTGCCGTCTTTCTTCTTGACGAAAAGGACGGGGCAAGCCCAAGGAGAAGAACTAGGACGGATGAAACCCTTTTGCAAGGACTCATCGAGTTGTTTCTTAAGCTCAGCTAGTTCTAAGGGTGCCATCTTGTAAGGTCTCCGGGAGATTGGAGCTGTTCCTGGGATAAGATCTATGACGAACTCTACATCTCTGTCAGGCAGAACACCTGGCAGTTCCTCTGGAAAGACATCCGGAAAGTCACGGACTACCGGGATATCTTCAAGGTCTGGAAGAGGGCTGGCATTAAGGGAATAGAGCTGACGCTTTGCAACTCTAGTGGAGACAATGGCTATCTTGCCAGATGGGTGTGTGAGCTGAACGGACCTGGTGAAACAATCAATCTTGGCATGATGAGCTGTCATCCAGTCCATACCCAAGATGATGTTAATATCCGAAGACTTGAGAGATATCAAGGAGGCAAGGAATGCAAGTCTGTCCACAAGGATTTCATTGCCATAACTTATCCTAGAAGTTTGCCATTTGGATCCAGGAGTTTGAATCAGTAGTGGGGAGGGCATATCACAAAATGACATGTCGTGCAAGCGGGCATAGCTTTCAGAAATGAAGGAATGAGACGCTCCAGTATCGAATAGAACTGATGCTGGATGACAATTAACGAGAAGTGTGCTAAGAACGACATCTGGATCACCATGAGCGGCTTTAGCTGAGACATGATGCACACGTCCATGTGCAGTGGGAGCTGACTTGGCACTGACCATCTTGCGTGATGGCTTACCATGGACAATAAACTTCTCGGGCTGGGGTGGAGCAACTCTGGTCTGAGTGCAAATACGGGCAACGTGGCCTGGCTCTCCGCACTTGTAACAAATCTTGGAGGTAGGATGTGGACCTGTATTAGAAGGCGGTCCACCAATAGGCCTGGGTGGAGCATACTGCTGGGCTTGATGAGGTGCCACATAAGATGGCCTCGGTACATATTTGGGCGGAAGAGCAGAGTTTGGAACCCAAATCCGGCGCTTCTGAGAATTAGAACCGGAGGAAGATCCCAAGGCACGGGTGTGCTTACGAGACTCCTCGTAAGTGAGTTGAGCTGTCTCTGCATTAATAGCCTTGTTCACAAGGGCTTGGAATGTATCACAATGATGTAGGTGGAGATCACGACGCAACTTGGGGTTGAGACCCTTCCGGAACCTAGCCTGCTTCTTAGCATCCGTGGACACTTCTTCTGTGGCATAACGGGCAAGGTTCTCGAACTCTCTGCTATAAGCATCAACAGCCATTTTATCCTGGGTGAAACTACAGAACTCTTCTCTCTTGCGATCAAGGAGGGCCTGGGGAATGTGATGCTCACGAAAAGACTCAGTGAAATCCTTCCAGGTAGGAATCTGGCCGGCGGGAAGCAAAGTCTCATAGTTCTGCCACCAAAGACTAGCAGGACCTTCCAGGTGGTATGTGGCATAAGTGACCTTGTCATCTTCAGCTACGTTCGCGGAACGCAGCTTATGGGTGATGCTACGGAGCCAGTCATCTGCATCGAGTGGCTCGATGGAATGATGAAAAGTAGGTGGATGCAAGCGGATGAAGTCATGAATGGTCACAGGCTTATTGGACTGATGTGCGGTGTTCTCCTCGATACGTGCCAACAAGCGGTTGGACTCACGCTTGTTCCTCTCCATCTCTAGCATGAACTCTGTCAACGAAGGCTGATCAGGAGGATCCTCATCCCTACCATCTCCGTGGTTCTGGCTATGAGCAACGGAACTTCGCTTAGCTGATGACATCCTGAGAGACGAAACCAAGGACGAAATCAACATCAACTATCGACTGTAGAACGTAGGACAAGGAATTAGTATCTCTCGAACTCCTAGGGAAATTTTGGCAGCATAACGGCAGTAGAATACTCAGAATGAGACATCCTACTAAAAATGGGGTGGTAACATACTCAAGGTTCTGAGATCATACTAAAACAGACTACACCGGAAATACTCAAAACTGGGGTATGACCCTGATCAACCAATCCTATGGGACTACGGAGTAGTAACACGTGATCCTGATAGACGGAAAAGAAACCTAGTTCCTTAACCCCGTAGGAAAGATAGGATGACTCAGATCAGAAGGCCATGAGGTAAAGGAGTAAAAAGAGCCTTACGTTCCATCCCACAATCAATTCCCTTATATAACTAAAGAATTTCTAGACTCAACTTCGACCAGTTTGGCTTGGTAAACCTACAGGCAGTCAAGCTCTGATACCAAAGCTGTCAGGACCCCGACTCGATGTCACATCGATCTAGCCGGTAACACCTCATATCACTTTGCGGCCTCACGCACGGTATCCCCACGGGTGTCGTCTTACCTTTTCCCGGGACCGTTTGCGCCTTTTGGCTCACGTATATGATAGTGTCGCTAGCATCCATATGATAAGGAGCCCGGGCTGACATGACTAGTTGTAAACCCAAAGTGGCACAGACTTACAGGGACAGGCATCCATGACCCAGCTTCGAACGTGTCGGTCATCAGCAAGTGGGTCCGGGCTGTAGCACTGGGCTAGCAGGACTCCGGTACTCAAAGCGTGACATTTCCCCGAAGGGACAGACACAGGAACGAAGAAGGACACATGCCGGCCAGCCTAAGTGTTCCAGAGCAGTAGCAAGCTACCATGGCTCAGCGGTAACACTAGGAGACATTTCTCGGTAAGAGAGGCTACTAAAGATAAACAACTAGATAGTCAGATCCCACCCATAGCACTACACATTACACATACGCATAACATGCAGGTATGTGCTGTACAACATGGCATCACAGCATAACTCAACAATTATATAGATAAAGGCTCAGAAGAGCCATCATAGCATTTATTGCAAACAGGGGTCACAAGACCCGTCATACAGAGCATACAAGCAACAAGCGGAAGCATTACATGTCTGGGTACAGACATCTATAAATAAAAAAGGCTGAAGAGCCTGACTATCTACAACACCCGATCAAGATCGTAGCTGAGGTACTAGCTACTAGTCGAAGTCCACGAGAACACTAGTAAGACCGAAGTCTCCGCTGCAAAAACATAAATAAAGCAACATGAGTACAAAGGTACTCAGCAAGACTTACATCAGATCCTATCATACATGCACTGTATCAAGAGGGTAATGTGGGGTTTAGTTGCAGCAAGCCAGCTTTGACTCTGTGGCTATCCTGTTCTACGACTACCAGAAACTCTGGAGGTGAAACAACGTACACGAGTCCACTAATCACCATACAATACACTACTATGGATTCATCCCCGTCTTCCTACGGGAAGGCCATCCATAGCACTCACACATGTCTTGAGCATTTTAGAGTATCCACTTCAAGTTGTCTATGTACCATGTAAGCATCCAAGAAGTCCATAACCGCGGACCCGGCTATTCGAATAGATCATGTTAACCCTGCAGGGGTGTACTTCTTCACACACGCTCTCGCCACTTACCGCCATGTACACGTCATGTATCTCGGCAACCTTCAAGCGGAAGCCTGGCGAGGGTGTCGGCCACGACCTGACTAACCACACAAGACTCTAATCCAGGTTCATCGCCTATTCGGGTTCCATCCGCAAGGAGATCCGGCCGGGGTTTCACTCACGGCCCCAAACGATGTGTGCAGGGTTCCCAAGCCCACCTCGCCGGATGGATCTACGCTTGGTACACCGTGCCACTGGTGCCTAGTCTGTCCCAAGCCCACCTGGCCAGGTGCCACTTGGTAGACTACTAACACTACCTACAAACGCCAGAAACTAGTTGCGACATCTGGACAGAGATCAAGTTGATTAATAAGTCGAGAGGGCTTGGAGCGCCCGGAGCCCAATGTGTGGTAGTATCGAGTCATTGGACAACATACATAGAACTCAGTGCTTAAGGACGGTTCCAGTGAGACAACCCACCATGTACTCCTACATGGCCTCTCACCGCTACCTTTACCAAATCGTGTTCACACACTTAACTCTCAGCATCAGAACATATCGTAACACTCCAATTCATTCCCAATGAATCAGACCTGACACAACTCTAAGCAATAGCAGGCATAGCATGGTAGGAACACATCAGTGGCTTCAATCAACTCCTACACATGCTAGTGGGTTTCAACTATTTACTGTGGCAATGACAGGTCATGCAGAGGAATGGGTTCAACTACCGCAGCACAAAGTAGCAGATGAATCGTTGTTGTCCTAATGCAATATCTGAGAGCAGGAGCGAGAGAGTAGGGTTTTATTTAAATGAGCAAGGGGGTTTGCTTGCCTGGTAAAACAATAGGGGAGGCACTGCTTCACAGACAGGTACTCTGGAACGTCTCCGGAGCAGGACCTATCGAGAAGGAACAGTGCCGGCAATCAATATACAATCATATGCAACAATATGATGCATGAACATGGCATGTAGATGTGATGTTGTTGAGCTAATGCAACTAGTGTTCAAATGGTTTGAAGTCCATTTGAACCAAAGGTTCAAATGCATTTCTAAATTAGGTCTCTTATATATGCCATAATGTGTTTTCTCATATTCAGCATGTATAGGTTGGTTTGTCATGCATGAAACTGGTACATATGGAAAGATTGCATTTTTCTGATAATTTTTCATATATAAATTATTTAAATCTGAGCTACGGTTGAATTGATATGAATTTTTGAAGTTTAAATCATTTTCTAGATTTTCTGAATTATTTTAATTCCAGAAAAGGTATAATTGCGTCAGCATGACGTCATCATTGCATCAGCGGGTCAACGCGGCTGTCCAGGTCAAATCTGACGTGTGGGACCCACACGTCAGTGACAGGGGGTTAACCCCGAGTCAAACCTGGGCTGGTCAGCTTTGACTAAGCCCTGGGGCCCACTTGTCAGTGTCAGCGGGTGGGGAATTAGTGACTAATTAACAGGCCACGTCAGCCCGCCGGGGTTCTGGCCGGCAGCGACCATTCGCGCGGCGGCGACTCGCCGGACTTGCGTTACAGACGGCGTTTGATCGCGCGAAGACCACCGGGGCGTAGCCCGTCGTCGTCCGCAACCAGGGGAGCTGGTTGGGGGGCTGCGGGGGCACCGGAGCTCGTCGGAGCAAGCTTGCGGCGGCGGCCGGAGCTCGGGATAGCGCGGGCGTGGGGCTGCAGCTCGCGTTCGAGCGAACGGAGGGCACAGGCGGTATCTACGAGGCAGCAGGAGCACATCGAGCTATCTACGCGAGGCGGAGGTGCTCGGGGGCACGGAGCTCGCCGGCCATGGCGGACGGCGGCTTCGGGCGCTCGCGGGGCAGCGGCTACAGGGCACGCGCGAGAGAGAGAGGTGAGGGGAAAGGAAGAGAGGCTCACGGCGGACTCGCAGAGCAGGCCGGTGTGCTCGGGGACGTCCTGCGTCCGACGAATTGACGGTGATGGCGGCGAAGTCGATCTCCGGCGTCGGTGGTGAAAAAGACAACGGCGTCGGCGATGGAGCGCGTCCGGAGGTGCGAGGCTTGACGAGGAGGTAGAGGGAGTCGAGGCGGAGCTGGGAAGCGTCTCAGGGAGGCGAGGGGAGGCCGGTGGCCGTGGTGGTTCTCGTCGGCGGCGGCGGTCGCGTTCGGTGGGAGTGAGGGGGAGCCAGAGGAGGAGATGAGCGAGAGGGAGGGGAAAAGGAACCGGGGCGGCTGCGTGGCGACGTGCAATCCATCCAGAGCAGCGAGGGGAGGACAGGCAGACAGGGAGGGAGGAGGCGTGGCGCGGTGGCGCGCGCGCGCGCCGGCCACACTCCGTTCCCCTGTCGGGAAGGAAGACGACAGAGGAGGGGGGCCTGGTGGGCTGGGCCACCTCCTGGCTGGGCCGGCCTGCTGCGGCTGGGCTGCACAGGGGAAGCCCCAGGTAAGCCCCTCCTTCTTTTATTTCTGTTTTTCTATTTTTTCTGACATTTGTTTGATTTAATAAATATATTAAATCATTTTATTTTATTATGCCAATTTTTGCAGGAGCTGGATATATTATTCCAGAGCTCTTTTATAAATGGCATAATTTTTGGGCCATATTTCATATATATAGAAATATATTTCCAATGCAAATATTTATCGAATTAATCCAATTGGCCAAAATAAAATGTCCATGAGCTCCTAAAAATATTGTTTTGATTTTTATCTCTGTCCAATATTTTCAGAGGGCAACATGAGCATTTTCTTGAACCCTTTTGGAGAAATTTTTATTTGGGTCATTTTCAAAAATGATTCTGAGGGTTCCACCAATCCTCATTTCAAATTTAAATGAATTTTAAATATGATGCACAAATGGCTAGCTAGCCTAGGTCATACCAGACTAGGGATGTGACACGGTCTCACCGATTTCACTAGTTTAGACTCCAAAAGTTGCTTCGGTGTCACCGAGTTTAGCAAATCGGTAGCTCCGAAATGCTTTCTATGGAAAACTAAAAGTAAGTTTTTGACTCATTTGTTTTGCAAAATCTCGGCACTTTGTGATGCTCATCCACTCTATCTCATCTATAACTATTCACAAGGTCAGCTATTAGTTTGCTTAGCTAGAATGTCTGATCAGAGTGATAGCCAGAATAAGTCAAAAGAGCAGATGAATCTGAGTGAGGGCACTAGTCTCTCTGACAGTTATGATGAAGGTAGCAGAAGTACTCCTAGCAACCTGCCTAAGGTTTCTACTAGGCAGAGGAGGAAGAGAAATTCTAAGTCTGAAGATGAAGACGATGTGGCTGCTGAGGAGGAAGTGAGCTCCAAGAAAAAGGTTGTCAACAAGGAGTTTGGCTCAGGTGCATCCACCAAGCCTGGTATGCACAAGAAGGCTCCTGCAAAGAGAGTGCCCATGTCAAAAGCTGGAGCCTCAACTCAGGAAACCATGAGTTCACTCTTGAACCAAAAGATGCTGGTGAGGGCAAGAAGAGGAAAGAAAGGGTCAAGAATACTATGGCCAAATTCATTGGGAGATCCTCTATGATGGTAGATCCAGCTAAGGATGAGGAAGAAGAGGAAGAGGATGTTGCACCAGCACCCAAGTCTCAAAAGCTGATGGGGGATGTCATCAAGTCTGGGGCTGCCCCTTCTAAGCCCAAGACCGCCCCAAAATTTCTGCTCCAGCTCCCAAGTCTGCACCCAAGAGGAGCAAAAGGAATATACCAGTTGTTGAGAAGAACAAGGCCCCAGTGCCTGAAACTGAAGTTCAAGAAGAAGATGATGCTGAACCCCGAGTGCTTAGGAAGCTCAAGCCAAAGATCCCTGACCATGATTGTCGGTGTCAAAACCGGCGGATCTCGGGTAGGGGGTCTCGAACTGTGCGTCTAGGCTGGATGGTAATAGGAGGCAGGGGACACAAAGTTTTACCCAGGTTCGGGCCCTCTTGATGGAGGTAAAACCCTACGTCCTGCTTGATTAATATTGATGATATGGGTAGTACAAGAGTAGATCTACCATGAGATCAGAGAGGCTAAACCCTAGAAGCTAGCCTATGGTATGATTGTATGTTGTGATTGTTGTCGTACGGACTAAAACCCTTCGGTTTATATAGACACCGGAGAGGGTTAGGGTTACACAAGGTCGGTTACAAAGGAGGAGATATCCATATTCGTATTTCCTAGCTTGCCTTCCACGCCAAGTAGAGTCCCATCCGGACACGAGACGAAGTCTTCAATCTTGTATCTTCATAGTCTAACAGTCCGGCCAATGGAGATAGTCCGGCTGTCCGGAGACCCCCTAATCCAGGACTCCCTCAGTAGCCCCTGAACCAGGCTTCAATGACGATGAGTACGGCGCGCAGTATTGTCTTCGGCATTGCAAGGCAGGTTCCTTCTCCGAATACATCACAGAAGAATTTGAATACGAGGATAGTGTCCGACCCTGCAAAATAAGTTCCACATTCCACCGTAGAGAGAATAATATTTTCGCAGATCTAATTTGCTGGCTTGCTTTGGCAGCATGACGTTACGTCATGGCCCGGTGATTATTCGAACCATTTCTTTTAACCAGCCCTGCACATAACGCGAGGCAGTTTTTCGACACGTCTTGTCAAAGCAGAGATCGTGTCCCCTTATTATGGGATTCTCATCAATACGGGCGTGGGTAACCCAACCGCACCATCAATTGCAGCGCTTGGGGGATAAGCGAGTTTTACCAGGCAAGTGGGGACGCTTAGTTTCGTCCGCCCATATAAAGGGATAAGGATTCACCTTTCTATCCACGCCTTCTTCCTCCTCTGCTCATCCGTTTTCGCACACTCGAGCTCTAGTGCCCAAGTCCGCACTTCCCACCTCGACCTTCTCCAATCATGTTTGGAGCGGGAGGCAAGTGGATGGTCTCCTCCGTCACGGAGGGAGACATCAAGAAACTGAGGAGAACCGGATACCTTCCCGACGACATCGCGCACCGGCTCCCAGATGATGGGTAGCTCATCCCCACCCCCAGGCCCCATGAGAGGGTGGTATTCCTCACCCATTTCCTCCATGGACTGGGATTCCCTCTCCATCCCTTCGTCCTGGGGCTCATGTTTTATTACGGCCTGGATTTCCACGATCTGGCCCCGAACTTTATCCTCAACATCTCGGCGTTTATCGTCGTTTGCGAGGCCTTCCTCCGCATCAAGCCCCACTTCGGCTTATGGCTGAAGACCTTCAATGTCAAGCCGAAGGTGGTGGGTGGCCGCTAGGCGGAGTGCGGAGGCGCCATGGTGGGCAAGATGCCCAACATAACATGGCTCGAGGGCTCCTTTGTGGAAACCATAAAGGGGTGGCAATCGGGGTGGTTCTATATCACCGAGCCGCGCGATCCCGCATGGGTAGCGGCCCCCGAGTTTCGATCCGGCTTCCCCATGCGGCTCACCTCCTGGAAAGAGAAGGGCCTATCCTGGGGTAATTCGAAAGAGCTGACCGTACTCCAAACATGTATTCAAAACATGGTGGACAAGAAGCTCAAGCTTGTCAACATAGTCCAAGTTATGCTCATCCGCCGGATACTCCCGTGCCAACAACGGGAGTTCAACTTGTGGGAATTCAATCTCGCGCAACACCGAACTCTGAACAGGATCTTCGACACAACTCATGAAGACGCCTGGAGGGTGCTGTTCAAAAGTGCTGAGGTCCCCCCCCCCTATTACTGAGGATCGCGGATTCAGCGCGAAGCGCCGACCAGTGCGGTAAGCTGCTTTACCTTTCACATGATACTTATTTTTTATACAGATTGACTCTATGTGGGATCTAAACTCCCGTACCTTTGACAGGACTGGCAGAAGATGGCTGGACAGATCGTCTGTCCGGCTCCTTTGCCCGAAGGCCCCACAGACGCTCTTCTAGCGAAGATGTTGACTCCGGCCCCTTATAAGGTGACGGAGAAGACCAAGAAGGCCAAGGGAGCTCGAAAGAGTTCCCGACGCCAGGCGTCGTTGGACTCACCGTCCAATGACTCTGTGGCGCACTCTTCCCCCGAAGACGAGGAAGAGGAAGAAGAAGATGCTCCCCCACAAACTGGGGGAGACAAGAAAAGGAAGGCCGCCCCAACTTGGGAGGCCGGAGGGTCCAAGAAGGGAAGGACTCTCCCTCCGGACAGTTCCACCGCCGCCGACGAAGGCGAAGGCGAGTGGTTGCCCAGGGTCAATCCCCCGGGGAGATCGTAAGTATTCGGATACCAGAGTAACTCCTAGGATTCCTTTGTAGCACTGCTTTCGCTAACGCCGAACGCAATTATGCAGGCCGCCACGAGCCAGTATCGATGTATCATCGGACGGCTCCTTGGGCTTGTCGGACATGGATAGCGATCCAGTCCCGACCGCCACCTCCCCTCATCCTGCCGATGACGCCGAGGTGTTGTCACAAGAGGCACCGGATCGAGGGGAGATAGTCCTGGAGGCGCCTCAGGGCGACCTTCCGAACTCCGAGAGCCGCGGGGACGGGACCGCTGAGAGCTCCGAGTTCGGCCCTCAGCCGAACACCGTGCCGGACCCTCCTGCGGTTCTAGGCTCGGGCAGGCGGTCTCCTTCTAAGAGGGGCAAGACGCCTATGCTAGTGACCTCTGTCCATCCAGAGGCACTGGACAATCTGCTAGAAGCGCTTCGCAGCGCTTCCATCGACAAGGAGCACCGCACTATCATGAGTGCGGTGATCCAGAAGGTTCAGTCCGCCAAGAGAGGATGGACAGATGCCTGTGCCAGCCTTCTAACAGGCTTTGAGGTAAGTGTTTTAAAATGTAGTAGAAATATTACCGCATAGACAGTAGCCCCTGATGCTTTGTTCGGTGTTCACAAAGAAAAGCCGAACAGAGGATCAAATAATATTGCAGGAGTCTAATATAAGTATGTCAATATGCATATGCAGGCTTCGCTGCTGGCGTCCGCCGCACTAACTGCGGAGGTTGCCGTACTGAAGCAGGACCTCGAGGGGTCCAAGAAAGAGCTCGGCCTTGCCAAGAGGCAGCTCGATGAGAACAAGGGTAAGTAATACCCCGTCTATAGATATGTATATATAAAAAAGGACATGATTGCAAAATGACAGGATCATTGTATGTTTGCCAGGGGCCACGACCGAGGTGGCAACCCTGAAGCAAGCGCTGGCCAAGGCCAAAGATACAGTGGCCAAGGAGCGCACCGAGCGAGAGAAGCACGAGGCTCGGGTGGGCGAGCTGCGGCAAGAGCTCCAGGCTCTTGTGGCGAAGCACGAGGCGTTGGATCTTGACTCCAAGACGCGGGAGTCTGAGCTTGTCATGGCCCTTGAGAGTGTAAAAAGTGCCAAGGTCGAAGCCCAAAAGGCCCTCCAAGAGATCGACGCGATGAAGAAGATAGCGGCGGGTAAGCCTTTCTATATGCAAAGCAAGCATGTAAAAGTAAATTACCGATTACTTACCCGAATCCGGAGCTCTTCAGGAGCATTCACAGATTTGCCCCGCAGTGTGTCGGATGCCGCACAATTTTATCAGGCCAAGGACGGAAGCTTGACGGAGAAGCTGTTCTGGTCTCAGTATGCTGAGGCCGAACATCCAGTGCCAATGAGCGACGAGCTGAAGCAGATGGTCGAGCTACATAAGGCGGCCGATCGGGCCATGAAGAGCTTTATAGTCCGGTTGTGGCTTGGCGACGCCCTTTCGAACAGCTTCTTCGGCCTGGTGAGGTGGCTCGTGGATGCCTGCCCGCGGCTGGAGGTCGTCAAGCGATATGTCTACATTGAAGGTGCACGTCGGGATTTCGCCCGTGTGAAATTGCAGTGGGTCAAGCTAGACGCCGTGAAGCTGATCAAGGAGGGGCCGCCAGAGGGCAAGGAGCACCGCCACCCCGAGATGTACTACGAGGGTGTTCTGCCGGGCGCCCGTCTCATCGCAGACGAGTGTTCAAAAGATGTAATATTTGAATGAGACTTGCTTGTTTTATCCTGTATGTATGAAAACTTGTTTCCTATGTGCTATGCAACGCTTGTTTGAATTTAAAATATTACCTTCTGTTTGGCTGTTTATCCAATCTGAGAGATGGCTAGTCCTTGGCTTCTGCCCCCATGCCACGAGTGCTGGGGTGTTCGGGATACACCTGAGCACTCTTGTTCCCATATTTGGGTCCTTCGAGGGAGGTGCTCAGCACAACGAACAAGGCAACCGGACTAATAATGCTTTATCACTCTCACTTAGCCATAGAATTCTATAATTTTAAATTTCAGTGAAGCCCCTGGTATTCGGAAGGACGAATTCGGGGCGCGATACATGCCTGTAAGCCGGACTGGGCCGACCCCTCGCCCTAAGCGGCATAAGTCTTTAGGGACTCGAAAAACCTCGCCGAACAGCGACCAGTCTCTCGCCTTATCATGACAGTCAGTTTTAGCTTTCTCTACTGAGGTGCTCAGCCCGGCAGAACTGGGGCACAATCGCAGTAGTTCTCCTAGCGCTATCTTAGCTGATACAGCGGAATGTAAGGTACCAAAACATAGGAGCCGGGCAAACCCAACATTTGACCAAAGACATGATTTGGAGCTGATGCATATAATGCTATAAGTTCGGGGTGCCGCACTTGTGAAAGTGTTCGGACTTTTCACACCGCATTGTGGGGTACGTAAGCCCCTGGTGTAGTGGCCGTACCAGAGTGTACGGTTGCAAGGCGTCATTAATGAACACACACACACACACACACACACACACACACACACATATATATATATATATATATATAACAAGAATGCAATAATAGTCGTAATGTCATGCATTGTTTATTGAAAAATTGCGTCAAAGCAGAATGATATAGATAGTGCGATAAGCAAAGAGTAGGACTATGTCCCTTCCAAGGGCAAGCTGAGGAATGATATGAAATCGAATATTCCGCTCGTTACTATAATAAACCTGGGAATTCCGTGGTATAACGTAGCTATATGCCTCCTTGGTTGCTGCATCATGTGTTCGACAATAGTGCTGCCGGACAATGTTTCTAGAGATTAAGGTCCTGAAAGAAAAAGAAAAATGACATAACGGGAAGCCCCTAGTGCGGTTCAGGCCGCGTTTTGGGGCGTGCCGCAGTTGTGCCCCCCTCGCCACCTATGCCCATGGTATTTTTAATGCGTAATTATGTACGCGCGGCACGAATATCGCCGTTGGGCTGGGATTGGGGTGGCCGCCGTATTGCTACGCGAGCTCAGATCGCGCCAGGCGGTCTATTTGCCGATTGCCCTGAGCACACTTGAAGGTGTCCGAGCTTTGAAACGCCGAACTGGTTGATTGCCTTGAGAGGCTGCTTTGTGCTTCTGCTGCGAGGGCCGTGGTGTGCTCCTCTGTTTGAAGAGAGTGCTCTGTGTTTCCATTGACTGTAATAACTCCGTGAGGTCCTGGCATCCTGAGCTTGAGGTATGCATAATGCGGTACCACATTGAATCTAGCGAATGCGGTTCACCTGAGCAGCGCGTGATACCCACTACGGAACGGGACTATATCGAAGATTAACTCTTCGCTTCGGAAATTATCCGGGGATCTGAAGACCATCTCCAGTGTAATTGAGCCTGTGCAAGTGGCCTCTACGCCTGGAATGACGCCCTTAAAGGTCGTTTTTATGGGTTTGATCCTTGAGGGATCTATACCCATTTTGCGCACTGTGTCCTGATAAAGCAGGTTCAGGCTGCTGCCGCCGTCCATAAGGACTCGAGTAAGGTGAAATCCGTCGATGATTGGGTCTAGGAGCAGTGCGGCGAATCCGCCATGACGGATACTAGTGGGGTGGTCCCTACGATCGAAGATGATCGGACAGGAGGACCAAGGGTTGAACTTTGGGGCGACTGGCTCCAACGCATATACGCCCCTGAGCGCATGCTTCTGCTCCCTCTTGGGGATGTGGGTTGCGTATATCATGTTCACCGTCCGCACTTGCGGGGGAAACCTCTTCTGTCCTCCAGTGTGCGGCTGCCGGGGCTCCTCCTCGTCATTGCTATGCGGCCCCTTGTCCTTGTTTTCGGCAATTAACTTGCCGGCCTGCTTGAACACCCAACAATCCCTGTTGGTGTGATTGGCTGGCTTGTCTGGGGTGCCGTGTATTTGATACGAGCGATCGAGTATACGGTCCAAGCTAGACGGGCCCGACGTACTTTGTTTGAATGGCTTTTTTTGCTGACCGGGTTTAGAGCCTTTGAATCCGGCATTGACTGCCGTACCCTCAGTATTTTCGCTGTTAATGCGGCGCTTATGCTTGTTGCGACGTGACCTACTATTGCCGTCCTTGGTATCTGAGGTACCATGGTTCTTTGATATGTTATTACTGCAAGCCAGCCAGCTGTCTTCTCCCGCACAAAAGCTGGTCATGAGCGTCATGAGGGCTGCCATAGATTTCGGCTTTTCCTGACCAAGGTGCCGGGCTAGCCACTCGTCTCGGATGTTGTGCTTGAAAGCTGCTAAGGCCTCCGCATCCAGACAGTCGGTGATTTGATTTTTCTTTGTAAGGAACCGAGTCCAGAATTGCCTGGCCGACTCTTTTGGCTGCTGAATTATGTGGCTCAAGTCATCGGCGTCTGGTGGTCGCACATAAGTGCCCTGAAAGTTGTCGAGGAATGCGGCTTCCAGATCTTCCCAACAGCTAATGGAGTCCGCTGGCAAGCTGTTAAGCCAATGTCGCGCTGGTCCTTTGAGCTTTAGTGGGAGGTATTTGATGGCGTGTAAGTCATCGCCGCGGGCCATGTGGATGTGTAGGAGGAAGTCCTCAATCCATACTGCGGGATCTGTTGTGCCATCGTATGATTCAATATTTACAGGTTTAAAACCTTCTGGGAATTGATGTTCCATTACTTCATCTGTGAAGCATAAGGGGTGTGCGGCGCTTCTTTATTGGGCTATATCACGACGCAGCTCGAATGGTCTTGCCCGCTCTGTTCAGCCCGGCCGGATTTGCTTTTACTGTATCCGGCGTGATGTTTGTCGTCTCGCAGAGTGGTGCGCCCTCGTGATCTGTAGATCGATCTTGAATTCTTTGCCTTGTCCTCCAATATGTCTTGCAGGTCTGGCATATCTCCCCATGCCTTTTTGTTTGAATGGTGTCGGGGTGGAGGCTGAGCTTTTGGCTGGAATGCCTCTCTATCACGGCCACGAGGTGGCCGATCAGCCGTATCATACGCTTCTTCCTCCAGTCGGGGTAATAACCTACGCCTTGGGTAACTCTTGGAGGGACGCTCGAGTTTATATTCCTCGGCCGCGAGGACTTCAGTCCATTTGTCAGCTAGCAGATCTTGATCAGCTTGAAGCTGCGGCTGCTTTTTCTTCAGGCTATTTGCCGTGACCATAAGCCGGTGCTTGAAACGCTCTTGTTCGACGGGATCCTCCGGTACGGTGAATTCATCGTCGCCGAGGCTTGCCTCGTCTTCGGAGGGGGGCATGTGATTTTCATCCTCCTCCTCTCCGTCTGCCGCTCTCTCAGGAGAGCTGGCTCCTCCATCCTCCCGCTCTAAATCTTGCTAGAGGGGATTGTTGTTGTCTTCGGCACTATCCGGAGTGTTATTATCTCCTGTGCCGGTATCACCACTTTTGCTTTGGCGGGACTTAGAGCAGCGCCGCTGACGTTGGCGCTTGGGTTGCTTCTTGGAGGGGTCATCCTCCGCTATCGCGTCGCCATTGCCTTCCTTGGGTGTATCCACCATGTATATGTCATATGATGAGGTGGCTTTCTAGTGCCCTATAGGTGCTGGTTCATGTTCGTCTCCTACATCGTCGTCCATACCGTCGATGTCTTCGGAGTCGAAGTCGAGCATGTCGGTTAAATCATCGACAGTGTCTACGAAGTGGGTGGTGGGTGGGCGTCGAATTTCTTCATCGTCCGCATCCCAACCCTGTTGGCCATAATCCGGCCAGGGCTCTCCTGACAAAGACAGAGACCTTAGTGAATTCAGAATGTCGCCGAAGGGCGAGTGTTGAAAGATATCTGCGGCGGTGAATTCCATGATTGGTGCCCAATCGGATTCGATTGGCGGGGGCGCGGATGGTTCGTAGTCCGGAAAAGAGTCCGGCACCTTGGAGTCACGGGTTGCGCAGAGGGTTATGCTGGTGTTTTGCTCGATCGCCGTTGAGGCTGCAGCCCCTGAGGCAGTGTCTAACCACCCGTCCTCAATTGGCGCAGTTGGCTCCGAGCTAAGGGTCGAAGCTAATGCGGGCGCGGCCTCTGGGGTACTGTTCGGCGACAGAGCTAGGTCATACCCATCGCGATAGTGCGGTGCCCGACTGTGGCTCGAATCCGTCGAAGATCAAGTCTCCGCGGATGTCGGCTGTGTAGTTCAAACTTCCAAATCTGACCTGATGGCCAGGGGCGTAGCTTTCAATCTGCTCCAGATGGCCAAGTGAATTAGCCCGCAGTGCAAAGCCGCCGAATACGAAGATCTGTCTGGGGAGAAAAGTCTCACCCTGGACCGCATCGTTATCGATGATAGTAGGAGCCATCAAGCCTAACGGCGACGACACAGAGGAACTCTCAATGAGAGCACCAATGTTGGTGTCAAAACCGGCGGATCTCGGGTAGGGGGTCCCGAACTGTGCGTCTAGGCTGGATGGTAACAGGAGGCAGGGGACACGAAGTTTTACCCAGGTTCGGGCCCTCTTGATGGAGGTAAAACCCTACGTCCTGCTTGATTAATATTGATGATATGGGTAGCACAAGAGTAGATCTACCACGAGATCAGAGAGGCTAAACCCTAGAAGCTAGCCTATGGTATGATTGTATGTTGTGATTGTTGTCCTACGGACTAAAACCCTTTGGTTTATATAGATACCGGAGAGGGTTAGGGTTACACAAGGTCGGTTACAAAGGAGGAGATAAACATATTCGTATTGCCTAGCTTGCCTTCCACGCCAAGTAGAGTCCCATCCGGACACGAGACGAAGTCTTCAATCTTGTATCTTCATAGTCTAACAGTCCGGCCAATGGAGATAGTCCGGCTGTCCGGAGACCCCCTAATCCAGGACTCCCTCCATGATGATAACCATCCAGTGGCAGAAAACATGAAGATCAAAAAGGATGTAGGTCTCAGACTATGGAGACAATCTGATCCATATGATGTGAGGAGAAGGACTGCTTTGGATTACAGGTTCCACACCAAGGAGTAGCAAGATTTCTATGAAACTATCTTGCTTGATAAGAAGCCAATTGTTTGTGATATGAAGTGGGAAGATTGGAAATATATTGACAAAAATGAAGTCCACTTTCCAGGAGTGCGTGAGAGCTTCAGGCTATGTGGAGTGGACAAGTTTGTGGGTCAGAAGCTGACCAAGTGGAATGATGAACTCGTCATGCAATTCTACTCCACAACACATCTTTATCCTAATGGCAGAATTGTCTGGATGTCTGAAGGTACTAAGTACCCATCAACAGTTGCTGAGTGGGACAAACTGATCAATGCCCCTAAAGAGCAAGAGGAGGACATAGATGTATCCAAGAAGAAGAAGGATCACAACTCCATGGCTAATATGTATAAGGATCACAACTCCGGGGAAGATCTGCGAACGCTCCTGGAGAGCTCCGGATTCGGGTAAGTAACAAGTAACTCACATTTATGTGTTTGCTTTGCATAAAGAATGCCTTACCCGCCGCTATCTTCTTCACCTCATCCAACTCCTGGAGGGTCTTCTGGGATTCGGTCTTGGCAGACTTGGCATTTTCAATAGCCACCGCGAGCTCGGACGCTTGCGTCTTTGAGTCAAGCTCCAAACTCTCATGTTTTTCCATGAGAGCCTCGAGCTCTTGCCGTACCTTGCCAACCTCGGCCTCATACTTCTCCCGCTCGGTGCGCTCCGTGGACGCCCTCTTCTTGGCCTTGACCAGCACTTGCTTAAGGGTCGCCACCTCAGACGTGGCCCCTACAATAGCCACGATAATCCTATCATTCTTTGCAATTGCACCTTTTTATATATGTTTAAACAAGGTATTTCTTACCTTCATTGTCCTCGAGCTGCTTCTTGGCACGCCCGAGCTCTTGCTCGCACCGCTCGAGGTTCTGCTTTAGCGTGTCCACTTCCGCAGTCAGTGCGGCGGACGCAAGCAGGGAAGCCTGCATACGCATATTGACTCCCTTTTGTTAGACTCCTATGAATTTTATTTGATCCTCTATTCGGCTTTTCTTCCCGAATGCCAAACAGAGCATCAGGGGCTACTGTCTATGCGGTAATATTATTTACACATTCTTTACTTACCTCAAATCCTGTTAAAAGGCTAGTACAAGCTTCAGTCAGTCTGCTCTTGGCGGACTGAACCTTCTGGACCACCGCACTCATAATGGTGCGGTGCTCCTCGTCAATGGAGGCGCCTTGGAGCGCCTCCAACATATTGTCCGGCGCCTCCGGTTGGACAGGGGTCACCGGCACGGTGGGCTTGCTCCTCTTGGAAGGAGGTCCCCCGCCGGACTCTGGAACCTTTGAAGGTTCCAGAGCGGTGTCCGGCCTAGAGCTGGGCTTGGAGCCCTGGGGGGTTTCATCCCCTTTACTCCTGGAGTCCGGGAGGTCGCCTTGCGGCGCCTCTAGGACCACCTCCTCCCGGCTTGGAACCTGTTGGGACAACACTTCGGTGTCGTCCGTAGGGCGGGGTGAGGAAGCCGTCGGAAGCGAGTTCACATCCGACGAGTCCAGTGATCCGCTCGACGACGCGTCGAGCCGGTCTTTGGGTGGGCTGCATAAACATATTCGACATAAGGGAAAGTTGTGCAATAAACGAATACTATGAATTACTCTGGCATCCGGATACTTACGATCTTGCTAGGGGCTTGGCCCTGGGCGGCCACTCCTCTCCGCCGTCGTCGGCGTCGGTGGAGTAGTCCGGAGGAAGGGTTTTCCCCTTCTTGGACCCTCCGGCCTCCCCAGAGAGGGCGGCCTTCCTTTTCTTCTCTCCTCCCGCTGGAGGGGGAGAGGTCTCGTCTTCTTCCTCCCCGTCTTCACGGGAGGAATGCACCTCGGAACCGTCGGATGATGGATCCGACACCTCCTGGCGTCGGGCACTCTTTCGAGTCCCCGTGGACTTTTTCGTGGCCTTCTTCTCCGGCACCACATAGGGTGCCGAAACCACCTGCTTCGCCAAGCAAGCGTCCGTTGGGCCTTCGGGCAAAGGAGCCGGACAGTTGATCTGTCCGGACGTCACCTACCAAATCTTTCAAAGGTAAGGGAGCTTAGATCCCGCATGGAGTCAAACTATCAAAAACTGATACCCTGTAAAAGAAAAAAAACAGCTTACCGCATGAGCGTGACGCTGCATACTGAATATGCGATTCTCGGTAGCGGATGCGGGGGCCTCGACGCCCTTGAAAAGCACCTTCCAGGCATCTTCGTATGTCATGTCGAAGAGCCTGCTCGGAGTTTGGTGCCGCGCCGGGTCGAACTCCCACAGGTTGAAAGCCCGTTGTTGACACGGGAGGATCAGGCGGATGAGCATAACCTGGACTACGTTGACAAGTTTGAGCTTCTTGTCCACCAGGGTCTGGACGCATGTTTGGAGTCCGGTCAGCTCTCCTTTTTTACCCCACGACAGGCTCGTCTCCTTCCAGGAGGTGAGCCGCGTAGGGGGTCCGGATCGAAACTCAGGGGCTGCGACCCATTCGGGGTCGCACGGCTCAGTGATGTAAAACCACCCCGATTGCCACCCCTTCAGGGTCTCCACAAAGGAGCCCTCGAGCCATAAAATGTTGGCCATCTTGCCCACCATGGTGCCTCCGCACTCCACCTGGTTGCCGCGCACCACCTTCGGCTTGACATTGAAAGTCTTGAGCCATAGGCCGAAATGGGGGCGGATGCGGAGGAAAGCCTCGCACACGACGATAAACGCCGAGATGTTGAGGACAAAGTTCGGGGCCAGATCGTGGAAATCCAGGCCATAGTAGAACATGAGCCCCCGGACAAGTGGGTGAAGAGGGAAGCCCAGTCCGCGGAGGAAATGGGGGAGGAACACCACCCTCTCATGGGGCCTAGGGGTGGGGATGAGCTGCCCCTTTTTGGGAAGCCGGTACGCAATGTCGTTAGACAAGTATCCGGCCTTCCTCAGTTTTTTGATGTGTCCCTCCATGACGGAGGAGACCGTCCACTTGCCTCTCGCTCCAGACATGGCTGGAGAAGGTTGAGGTGGAGAGCGCGGACTTGGGCGCTGGAGCTCGAGTGCGCGAGAATGGATAAGCAAGGGAGGAAGAAGGCGTAGGTGAAAAGGTGGATCCTTATCCCCTTATATGGGTAGATGCAACTACGTGTCCCCACCAGCCTGGTAAAACTCGCTTATCTCCTAGCGTTGTAATCAATGGCGCGGTTGGGTTACCCACGCCCGTATTGATGAGAATCCCGGAATAAGGGGACACGATCTCTGCTTTAACAAGACATGCCAAGGAAACCACCTCGCATGACGCGCTGGGGTGGGATAATGAAATGACTCGGATAAAGGCTTGGCCGTGGTGTGTCACGCTACGGAATACATCAGCAAATTAGATTGGTGTAAACATTATTCTCTCTATGGCAATATGTGGAAACTTATTTTGCAGAGTCGGACACTATCTTTGTGTTCAAAATCTTCTATGAAGTACTTGGAGGAGGAACCCGCCTTACAATGCCGAAGAAAATATGTGCGCCGGATTCGTCATCATTGAAGCCTGGTTCAGGGGCTACTGAGGGAGTCCTCGATTAGGGGGTGTCCAGATGGCCGGACTATACCTTCAGCCGGACTCCTGGACTATGAAGATACAAGATTGAACACTTTGTCCCGTGTCCGGAAGGGACTTTCCTTGGCGTGGAAGGCAAGCTTGGCAATACGGATATGCAGATCTCCTACCATTGTAACCGACTTTGTGTAACCCTAAGCCTCTCCGATGTCTATATAAACCGGAGGGTTTTAGTCCGTAGGACAACATACACAACAACAATCATACCATCGGCTAGCTTCTAGGGTTTAGCCTCTCCGATCTCGTGGTAGATCTACTCTTGTACTACCCATATCATCAATATTAATCAAGCAGGACGTAGGGTTTTACCTCCATCGAGAGGGCCTGAACCTGGGTAAAACTTTTTGTCCCTTGCCTCCTGTTACCATCCGGCCTAGACGCACAGTTCGGGACCCCCTACCCGAGATCCGCCGGTTTTGACACCGACACCTGTATTTACAAGAAAGTGAGTGGGAGCTCTGTAGCATTTCTGATATTATATGTGGATGACATATTGCTGATTGGAAATGATATAGAATTTCTAGATAGCATAAAGGGATACTTGAATAAGAGTTTTTCAATGAAAGACCTCGGTGAAGCTACTTATATATTGGGTATTAAGATCTATAGAGATAGATCAAGACGCTTAATTGGACTTTCACAAAGCACATACCTTGACAAAGTTTTGAAGAAGTTCAAAATGGATCAAGCAAAGAAAGGATTCTTGCCTGTGTTACAAGGTGTAAAGTTGAGTAAGACTCAATGCCCGACCACTGCAGAAGATAGAAAGAAAATGAAAGATGTTCCCTATGCTTCAGCCATAGGCTCTATCATGTATGCAATGCTGTGTACCAGACCTGATGTGTGCCTTGCTATAAGTCTAGCAGGGAGGTACCAAAGTAATCCAGGAGTGGATCACTGGACAGCGGTCAAGAACATCCTGAAGTACCTGAAAAGGACTAAGGATATGTTTCTTGTTTATGGAGGTAACAAAGAGCTCATCGTAAATGGTTACGTTGATGCAAGCTTTGACACTGATCCGGATGATTCTAAATCGCAAACCGGATACGTGTTTACATTGAACAGTGGAGCTGTCAGTTGGTGCAGTTCTAAACAAAGCGTCGTGGCGGGATCTACGTGTGAAGCCGAATACATAGCTGCTTCAGAAGCAGCAAATGAAGGAGTCTGGATGAAGGAGTTCATATTCGATCTAGGTGTCATACCTAGTGCATCGGGTCCAATGAAAATCTTTTGTGACAATACTGGAGCAATTGCCTTAGCGAAGGAATCCAGATTTCACAAGAGAACCAAGCACATCAAGAGACGCTTCAATTCCATCCAGGATTTAGTCCAGGTGGGAGACATAGAAATTTGCAAGATACATACGGATCTGAATGTTGCAGACCCGTTGACTAAGCCTCTTCCACGAGCAAAACATGATCAGCACCAAAGCTCCATGGGTGTTAGAATCATTACTGTGTAATCTAGATTATTGACTCTAGTGCAAGTGGGAGACTAAAGGAAATATGCCCTAGAGGCAACAATAAAGTTATTATTTATTTCCTTATATCATGATAAATGTTTATTATTCATGCTAGAATTGTATTAACCGGAAACATAATACATGTGTGAATATATAGACAAACAGAGTGTCACTAGTATGCCTCTACTTGACTAGCTCGTTAATCGAAGATGGTTATGTTTCCTAACCATAGACATGAGTTGTCATTTGATTAACGGGATCACATCATTAGGAGAATGATGTGATTGACATGACCCATTCTATCGGGGATATACCCCGCGGTATGACCCGGCCGGAATCATGACCCGGCCGGGCTTGGCGACTCACCAGAAACCTGGCTGGAGCTTGGCGACTCACTGGCGATCCCCCCGGACATGGCGGTTTACATGTAACCCGCCTGGACATTGTGACTCACTAGAGACCTGGCGGGCGGATCAGACGAACGACAAGGCCCCAGGCCCAGCAGGCTGGCTTATACTCTGGTGGGCCGGCTTAAGAGGAAAGTGATGACAAATATTTCCTTTACGAGGAAGCAAGACCCGGACTTGTATTCAACATGTAAGAAAGGATAGACTAGTCCTAGTCCTACTAGGACTCCACATGTAACCCGCCCCTTCAACATATATAAGGAGGGGCAGGGCTCCCCAAAGAGGGACAGAAAATGATCTCTAGGGCTAGACACAAGGAGCCGGCTTACCGGCGCCTCCCTCATGATCATAATGAGACCTAGCCACAAACAGCATGTAGGGTTATTACCGGATGATGTTTCTCGGGGCCCGAAGCTGTCTAAACCCTTGTCTTGTGTTGTGTCTCTCGATTCCGCTTAACCCCTCTCAAGCTACCACATAGATGTGTTGGCCTTGCGACGAAGTCCTCACACTAAGGACATTTGTCGTGACAATTCCACGACAGTTGGCGCCCACCGTGGGGCTCGCGCACGGTGGTGTTGAGTTCTTCGAGGGCACTATCTCAGGGATCAATAAGTTTGTAATTCATCGGATGGAGAAGATTTTGGCAAAATCATTGTTTTAATGATCAGATCAGTGATAAAAACTTTTCGAGCCGGCAGTACATGATTTGAGAGATGTTATGTATGTTGATGCTGTAGTTGCGTGATGGCTAGGATAGGATCCATTACGTGTGGACGTCGCTCAAGGCTGCAGTGTCTTTACTATTCCGCCGAGATATCTACCAAGCACCTTCACCGGTTGCTGAGATCGATTGGATTTTCCGCTGCAGTGCGATCATACTACAGCAGTACACTGAGGCCGACTCAAATTTCAACTGCTCTGTTGTCAAATCTAGCCGCCGTGTCTGATTCACCGGATCATTTTTTCCTGCTCTACATACAGTTGTCCAAATCCGAGATCAACCTAGCACACGCACAGGAATCAAGGGGCCAAGTGCTAATCAATGCAAAAAAACAAAACCTGGTGGATTTCCTAGATCCTGCACCCTGATGGACATGAGCCGTCGTCTTCGTTGACCCACTTTGCTTCGCAGGTCCTCATCCGAGTGGCCGCGCTGAACTGGCTATAGTCATGCTTCTCCAACACGCCGCTGTCGCGGCTGCACTTTGTCGAACCGCCGGAGCATCCTCGTTATAGTCTCTGAACCGCCCGCTGATGAGCCGCCGTTGTCTCCCATGCTGAGCTGCCATAGCTCCTCCTCGTGCTACGCTAAGCCACCTTCGCTGTCGAGCTTCATGTCTGCCCTACCGTCTCTATCACTGGCGAGTCTGCCACCTCTTCAAGTTACCTTCGCCATTGCGACATGAGCTGCTTCTGCAGGTCTTCCTACGCCGAGTCACCGGGTTACCTCACTCCTGCGGCCCTAATTTAAATGATGGCTTCGCTCTGAGCCGACCCCCGGCGGGCGCTTCTCTGTCCACTCCGAGTCGCCCGCTCCAAACCGGCTTGTCGCCTATATTACGGCTGCCTATGAGCCTTGTACGACCCGGAAGGAGCGGGGATGGATTTGCCTTGCGTCCTCGACCACGACCCAGAAGAAGAAAATCTGCCTTGATTGCTTCGTCTCCACTCTAAGCCGCCGTCGAGCGCGGGCCTTTGGGGCCGCGTTGAGCCGCCCCTGCTGTGTTGACCCGCCGGAGCCACGTTGAGCCGCCTCTGATGTATTGAAGCTACCAGGGACGCGTTGAGCCGCCTCTGCTGTGAGATCGTCTATCGTTCACAAACATCAGGTGATATCCATCTAAGTTTATTTTATTAAACATATGGTCTTCATCAAAAAACAATCACTTTGGTCTGTATATTTTTATGTGCAGCAAAGGAGGTGTCATGTTGTGCCTATGAAGCGTACGTCAGCACCATCATGCACCGGCGTCTGCGCCCGCTTACTGATGGAGCAGGTGTGCGCAAGTCACCGCCCGTGCAGCTTAATCTACGTCAACCCGCTGGAGCCGCGTTGAGCCGCCCTTGCCGCTTTAAGCCGCTGGGGTTATATTAAGTCGCTGGTCTACTTGAGCCACCGGAATTATATTAAGTCGCTAGGTCTGCCTGAGCCACCTCTGTCGTGATAAACGGATCATCCGTCGTCCAAACAAATCAGGAGATATCCATCCAAGTTTGATTTATTAGCACATGTTGTTTTTGTCAAAGAACAAGTTTATCTTTGCCTTGGTCTGCAATATTGTTTATACAGGGCAATTATTTATGAAAAAGTGATATTATACCGCGGAGGTGGAGGCACGCCAACATCTTTTGGCATAGGTGGTCGTCGTTACTCAACGGGCTCCCGCACCGGCTTACAATGTTGTGGCCGTCTCTCGTGACCGCACCGGCTTACAATGTCGTGGCCGTCTCTCACGACCGCACCGGTTTATAACGCCGCGACCGACTCTCCCGTCCACACCGGTTTAAAAAACGCCACGGCCGACAAATCTGTCAGCACCCGCGACCGACTCGGTCGTGATTGATTTCAGTTTCACCATGGTGATCATCAACTCCACGGTGATAATTACTGACCCGACGCATCAGGTGAAATCCATCCAGCATATTTTTATATATTATATATTGCTTTCTTTAAAAAAGCAATTACTCCGGTTTGCAAGTTGTCCCATGCAGGATTCAAACCGGTCTATATCATGGATAATTATGAAGAATCTCAAGCCAACTCCTCAAGTCGCCTTGAGACTCGGGGGCTACGATGACATGACTTAGAAAATATCGTGAGATTTAAGACCCTGGGTCATTGGAGGGAAGATAACCCGGTGGTGGAGGCTACCGCCATATTGGTGACAAATTTAAAGGCCGTCAGAAAATTTCTGGCTCACAATAATGCTTCGGTTTACAAATCCGGCTCAAGGTAAACTTGTCTCCCACAAAGCTTTGAAGCTCTCAAATCCGGTTTGAAATTCCGGTTTCAAAAAGAATTCATCTCTCGCAAGTTTGAGTTCTTAGAAAAATTAAAGGTTGCCAAAGAGAACTTGCTGCCATGATGCACGGTTCAAACATGGGTATCCTGCCTTACGGCTTATCTTATTATGGTCACTTGGGGGCTTCCTACTCATCGAGAATAGCTGTCGGTACCCTCTTGATTGGTGCAATACTAATATATGGTCACTTGGGGGCTTCCTGTTGAAAACATAGGTCATATTCGAACCAAAGAGAATATAGCTATCGTAACCCTTTTGATCGGCGCAAAGCCAAACTCACTAGGGGGCTTCTTGATCGTATCCGAATCATAGCTTAACCCCTTTTGGGTCCGACTTGGATCGCATTCGAATCAGGGTCGTTAAAAACCTCAAGGTCATTTGGGGGCTTCCTGTTCAAACATAGGTCGTATTCGAACCAAAGAGAACATAGCTGTCAGTACCCTCTTGATCGGCGCAATGCCAAAAGCCACTGGGGGCTATATGATCGTATTCGAATCTTAGCTCAACCCCTTCGGAACGGTTTTCTGATCGTATACGAATCAGAAGCCTTAAATTTTTTAAAGTCTTTTTTGCGAACAATTTTGGTTTTGACTTGAGACCTTTTTTGGATCATATCTCAAATGTATATATGTGTTTTATGCTTAACCCGGCTTGACTTTTGACTATAATTCGCTAGCTTATGACAATCATCATCTATGTGGAAGCATTGGCTTCTAAGGATTGGGTTATCACCCTTACTGCACTGTTCATGTAAACCAGTAGTACAAATTCAGTATCACAGTGGTTATAGATGAGGTATTATGACCTGCCCTGCGGCAAACCGCCAAGGGTTCTTGTGATCTACTTGTGTGCAGGGTAAGACTACATTTGGGTGGTTACCCGCCCTGGCTCTTGACGTTAAGTCGCCAGGGCATATGTTGTTTAAACTCTATGCAGGATTTGCAGAACTATGACTTATATAAATGCTTCAGTCCAAGCTCATCACTGAAATTGGTGTCTCAAAAGGGTTATCAATTATTGATTTTCTCAAGGGCTATAGGCCACCGGGTTACAAAAATTCCGGCTTACAATGAATGCGCATTAAGTCATCATCGGCCAAGAGCCGCCAGGTATTTAAACTCCGGATTTACTTGTCAACCGATGAGGTATTCAAATCTTTAATAGCCAAAACTGGATGGATTTTCATGATGATATTGAATGATTGAGGTTTTCATACCGGATTATATTATTCAAATCTTGAATAGCCGGCATGGTTGGATTTCTATTGTGATTATCAGTAACCAGTGTTATGATTGAGGTTTTGAAAGTCGCTTTAGCGCAACGGCTATTATTTTTATCAATGGGCATGATTTATTTTACAATGGAGGAAATAGTCCCGAGTCGCTGCAGGCTTATGACTCGGCACTTGGGGGCTACATTGTTCAAATCGAGATAACATCGAATATACAAGTCCCATGACACTGCCAGCATGCACCATGGCACTTGGGGGCTAATGCAAAGTCATTTTTTGCTCAACTTATTGAAGACCCGACTCATCATATTCTAAATGAGCCGGCCCTTGGGGGTTACCAATTGCTCCTGTCAAAAATTCAAGGTACACAAGCATTAATCCATTATATTGAACGGTTCACTATTCAGTTGGTAGAGTACAAAGCTCTTAACCTTGTGGACGTGGGTTCAAGCCCCATGGTGGAGATTATATCATATGATGTTATTATCAATTATATACAAAGTCCCAGCTCAGTATTATCTTACTAAGCCGGCCCTTGGGGGCTACACATTGTTGTTCAAGTTTACATGGTTATATCTACAAAGTCCCTGCTCATTATTGCATAATGACCCAACCCTTGGGGGCTACACTGGTTGAAGTTTTTATGAGCATAAGGCAATTTCAAGTCCCGGGTTGCTGCAAGCATGACAACCCGGCACTTGGGGGCTACATATATGGAGTATTCAGTCTTTACTAGTGACTAAGATAAACAACATGGATTTCTTCAAAGTGACAGTATTTATTGAAGCAAGTCTCAAATCATCACTTTGTTCTGTTCAAGACTTGGGGGCTACAGGTAATATGGATATAAGGGAGAAATATCTTCCAATTTTCAGTTTTGAGCAAACCATATTGACCCGGCATCACCAATCATTATGACCCGGTGTCTGCAACAATCATAACCCAGCGTCATCAATAATCATTAACCGGCATTGGCAACAATCATGAACCGGCGTTGGAAACAATCATGACTAGGAATTATCAGTTTTTATAACCCGGTGATTTTGGAAATCATAGATCGGCAAGTTCTATATTTTCAAAATGGCTGAATATCAGATGAGTATTTCAAGACCAATATTTCTTAAGCCGACGCTTTTGGAAGCCGACTCAAGTGGATTATTCTTCACAATATTTCTCTATGAGACACCAACATCAGCAATTTGAGTATGAAGCTGGTTTATTGACCCGGATTTTTCAGAAGGAGGAAATGACAAGGACTTAAGGATGATCAAGTGCCGACTTACAAGAATATTAAAATGGAGCACAGCCTGTCAATTTTGTTCTTGTGTTTATTTTGCAGCATAAGTTTACCATGGATAAATCCAAGCTAAACTGGGGGCTAATGTCGGGGATATACCCCGCGGTATGACCAGGCCGGAATCATGACCCGCCTGGGCTTGGCGACTCACCAGAAACCTGGCTGGAGCTTGGTGACTCACTAGCGATCCACCCGGACATGGCGGTTTACATGTAACCCTCCTGGACATTGTGACTCACTAGAGACCTGGCGGGCGGATCAGACGGACGACAAGGCCGAAGGCCCAGCAGGCCGGCTTATACTCCGGTGGGCCGGCTTAAGAGGAAAGTGATGACGAATATTTCCTTTACAAGGAAGAAAGACCCAGACTTGTATTCAACTTGTAAGAAAGGATAGACTAGTCCTAGTCCTACTAGGACTCCACATGTAACCCGCCCCTTCAACATATATAAGGAGGGGCAGGGCTCCCCAAAGAGGGACAGAAAATAATCTCTAGGGCTAGTCATAAGGAGCCGGCTTACCGGCGCCTCCCTCATGATCATAATGAGACCTAGCCACAAACAGCATGTAGGGTTATTACCGGATGATGTTTCTTGGGGCCCGAAGCTGTCTAAACCCTTGTCTTGTGTTGCGTCTCTCGATTCCGCTTAACCCCTCTCAAGCTACCACATAGATGCGTTGGCCTCGCGATGAAGTCCTCACACTAAGGACATCTGCCGTGACAATTCCACGACACATTCTGTTGGCTTAGCACACGATCATTTAGTATGTTGCTATTGCTTTCTTCATGACTTACCGGAGGAACACTTTGTGTGCTACCAAATGTCACAATGTAACTGGGTGATTATAAAGGTGCTCTATAGGTGTCTCCGAAGGTACTTGTTGGGTTGGCGTATTTAGAGATTAGGATTTGTCACTCCGATTGTCGGAGAGGTATCTCTGGGCCCTCTCGGTAATGCACATCACTTAAGCCTTGCAAGCATTGCAACTAATGAGTTAGTTGCGGGATGATGTATTACGGAATGAGTAAAGAGACTTTTCGGTAATGAGATTGAACTAGGTATTGAGATACCGACGATCGAATCTCGGGCAAGTAACATACCGATGACAAAGGGAACAACGTATGTTGTTATGCGGTCTGACCGATAAAGATCTTCGTAGAATATGTAGGAGCCAATATGAGCATCCAGGTTCCGCTATTGGTTATTGACCGGAGACGTGTCTCGGTCATGTCTACATAGTTCTCAAACACGTAGGGTCCGCACGCTTAACGTTACGATGATAGTTTTATTATGAGTTTATGTGTTTTGATGTACCGAAGGTTGTTCGGAGTCCCAGATGTGATCACGGACCCGGCGAGGAGTCTCGAAATGGTCGAGACATGAATATTGATATATTGGAAGCCTATGTTTGGATATCGGAAGTGTTCCTGGTGAAATAGTGATTTTACCGAAGTACCAGAGGGGTTACCGGAACCCCCCGGAGGCTA